>NC_137685.1:4868849-4896349 GCF_963989245.1 Nansenia antarctica | reverse complement strand
GGCGGCTGTCTTGCGGGGTCACCGGCGGGGGTCCCGGGGTGGTGAACACAGGGGGCTTATAATAAGAATAGCCGGGCTGTTCAACTTCTCGGTCCGTGGAGATCGCGTTGTACAGATCCAGCATGAACATGGGGGCAGCGTTCTGTTTGGTGGTGGAGACCCCCGGTCGGGGCCGGTGGGGCAGCCCCAGGATGGAGAGGATCTCCCGCTGCAGCTCCCTGCGCTCCTGGCTCCGGAGGCGCCGCTGGAGGAAGCTGGAGTGAACCTCGTTATCCAAAGTAGTGAAGTTAGAAGAAAATGTTGTCTCTGCCAAAATGCAACAACCCCACAATGCGAGAAGCATCGCCGAAGCGCGTTGGTGCAATAATAGCACCATTGTTCCCAAACAATTGCGTTCAATTGATACCTCCCAAAAATATCTCAGTACCTCAAAAAGTGGTTCAAAAAAATATACAGACCTCAAAAAAGTGGTTCAAAGTCAAACACTTTCTCTACAAACATGAATGAGAGGGAGAGGACTCTGATCTTCTTACTTAAGAAATACTACCAGCCATCAGGCATCTATCATCTGGGTTGGTGCGCAACTTGGGGTGGCTGATGGAGAGTGCGCTCGTCCCGGACTGGACTTCATGGAGGTGCGGTGTTTTTAGGGGAGGGGCGGGTGGGATCTACAATGGGATTCCCCTAGCGCTAGAAATGAGTGTGTGTGTGTGTGTGTGTGTGTGTGTGTGTGTGTGTGTGTGTGTGTGTGTGTGTGTGTGTGTGTGTGTGTGTGTGTGTGTGTGTGTGTGTGTGTGTGTGTGTGTGTGTGCGTGCGTGCGTGTGTGTGTGTGTGTGTGTGTGTGTGTGTGTGTGTGATTGGATGGGGGGGTCGGGGGGGGGGTTGATGAATAACTAGAACAGGAGTGGGTCAATGTGTCTCTCTGATGACGTTTGCTCTTCTATCTTGCTAATGGGTTAGGTGCGGACCACCTTTGATAAGAACAATTAGCCTCAATTACCGTTCAAAACCTTAATTGTTCCCTATCACACCGTTCTTTGTTTGGACGTGATTGCGAGCGTCTATCTGCACGCGCAAAGGTGTTGAAAGAAAGTATTGTGGAAACTATATGAGGTGGATAGATTTAGGTTTAATGTGGAATTATGACCACTAAGCAATACAACACAATAAGAATATGCTACGTGGTTCCCTGCTAGAGTCCCGAGGTGTCTAATAGGTCGTGAGTTTAGAATGATATGGTTCTATCTCCGTTTAGGGCAATTCAGAGATATTGAGCGTCAAAGTTTTTACATTCCATTATGTTTTGTGAGATGGAACCTTTGTATTTTATGAATTACTAACTCAAAAAATGTCAACATTTTAAAAATAACACCACACAGGCATTAATAAACACCTAATGGATCAGATTATGTACAAAACTCAATTTTGACCAAAAATGGAGATAGAACCTTATAATTCTAACGTCACAAGGTGTGCAAACAGCAATAGGCCTGTTTGTGTTGATGCCACCCAGGGGCGGATCTACAATATGTTCAGGTGGATGGCACAGGAGGGAAGAAGAGTTAAGTTGGGGGTCAACCAAAAGCAACAATAATGAAGCAACAACAATGAAGGCCGCCTCTGACCTCTTACTTCAACATTTAGACTACTAAGTGGAAACAATTACTTTTCTTAAATTGTACAGTTACACAGTGTATTTATGTTTTCAGCGTGTTTTTGTTGGCTACATTAACTCTTTCACATTGTAAAGAAGGTGCATATGACCTTTTCATTTGCACTGTCAACATTAACATTATGATGGGCATGCACCCTTCTTTATGATATTCTCTTCAACATGGCAGTTGAGTATGTAGTATGCAGTATGCTGGTGTGCCATTTCAAACACAGAGCTTCTGCCTAGCTAGCTAATGTTAGCCAATTGTTCAAACCATTTCATCTGGATCAGAATGATCCCAATTCTTTTCTCTGATCCAGGATCAGATCAAGCTGGCTGATTTCCCTGATACTGATTCAAAATCAGCTAGATGGATCTGATCCTGGATAGCAAAAACAACAGAAAACGTTTTGAACAATCCTGGATCCTGGGTCCTGGATTCCACTCCTAATATGGGATTCAAGCAAGTGTGTGACAGTAGAATGACTGACTGGCACAACAACACTGACTCCTGCTGTGTCTGTGCCCTCTTTCCCATTAGGCTTAAGCCCAATGTATACTTCTGCGTCGAATTTACGCACGGCTACGCCGTAGCCTACGCAAGGGCTCTCCCAATGTATAGTTCTGCGTAGGTCGGTCTGCGTCGCCCTGCAATTACACCGTCACATCGCCGTCACATCGCTAGTTGGCATCACTAGTGTGTTTTCTGTGCTGTGCCTCTTCCGGTTAGGGTAGGTACTGATGTTTACTTACTGGGCCACAGTAGCCTGGCAGTCAGTGCCGCCCCCCTGGTGTGGCTGTCCAAGGGTTCCCCACTCTGCTCTTTAGCTGCAAGGTCAAACGTGTCCCACACGCTAGTGTACTATAACACTGCTACTCAAGCTGAACGGAATGGACGATGAGATCTGACCATCACCAGCTCTTTGTCCCTCTATTTCTTCTCTGAAAAGTTCAGTTGCCTCAAACAATATCAGCCTGAAGAGCATGTTCTTCTCACAGTACTTAGTGGGAGTCCAAGGTCTGACTGACTACAGGGTCGAGTGGGAAGCAGAATGTGCACATGGGCACTGAAGGGGCATGTCTGTGCATGTGTTACGGTACATGTGGGGAATACGGTACATGTGGGAAAAGTAAGGTTAGGGTTAGGTGCTAGGGTGCTAGGGTTAAGGTTAGGGTTAGGGTTAGGGGTAGGGGTAGGGGTAGGGTTAGGGTTAGGGTTAAGGTTAGGGTTAGGGTTAGACATGCCAGCATGTACCAAGTCACCCTAGCACCTAACCCTAACCCTAGTTTTCCCACATGTACCATAACACATGCACATGGACTGATACACATGGATTTCTCACTTATTATTTCAAGTTATAGGAGACTGCAATACTACAATGTGAAAATATCACACAGTATAGCTTTGTAAATGTTCAACATACATCACAGATTCTTAAGAGGGTTTCAGATCCTCCCCCCTGTGGTCAATCAGTATGTAATGGGGGATAATTCCTTAATCCCTCGTTCACACCAGACACCTTTGAACTCAGACAATGAGTCGGGGTCCACCCTTGTTGTTAGTGAGGACAAGTGATCAACTGCAGCACTGTGGAGACATGACAACAGAAGTGCTAATGTGACCACTGTATAACAGGACAAGGTGCAAAGAACCCCCCAGGGGGTGGTCTGATTGGGGGTGGAGTGGGAATTAAAGACATCGTCCCAATAGACCAACACACGACTATCTCATTCCTCATGTCGTGAGCTTAGAATTATAAGGTTCTATCTCCGTTTAGGGCAGTTCAGAGATATTGAGCGTCAAAGTTTTTACATTCCATTATGTTTTGTGAGATGGAACCTTTGTATTTGATGAATTACTAACTCAAAAATGTCAAAAATAACACCACACAGGCATTAATAAACACCTAATGGATCAGATTATGTAAAAAACTAAATTTTGACAAAAATTGAGGTAGAACCTTATAATTCTAACGTCACAATGTCCCCCTGTTTAGATTTAGATGTGATTGTACAGCAAATGAAAATACCCACTGGGAGTGGGAACACCCCTGTGTTGCCCTTGAGCCAAACGGAAATAGCTTCCCAGACTATAATTATCTGTTTTTCTAATGAAATTCTATTAAAGTAATATGCTTTACAGTTTACACACATCCACATCCATAATAAGTACTAGAGGTAATCCACAAAAAAAACAGGCTCTCTCTCTCTCTCTCTGTCTGTCTGTCTGTCTGTCTGTCTGTCTCTCTCTCTGTCGCTCTCTCTCTCTCTGTCTCTCTCTCTCTGTCGCTCTCTCTCTCTCTCTCTCTCTCTGTCTGTCTGTCTGTCTGTCTGTCTCTCTCTGTCGCTCTCTCTCTCTCTGTCTCTCTCTCTCTGTCGCTCTCTCTCTCTCTCTGTCTGTCTGTCTGTCTGTCTGTCTGTCTGTCTGTCTGTCTCTCTCTCTGTCGCTCTCTCTCTCTCTCTCTCTCTCTGTTTGACCCCACATGAAGTTGCCTCAAAACCATTTCCCTGTTGAGAATCTGTGAGTCTCGGATGGCAAGAAGGCCATGTCCAAATAGTTGAACTTATCTAAAGAAGAAGGGACTGGGGCAAACATGACAAAGGCGTAAAATGTAGTGTACTTTGTATCGTCAGCCATGACAAACACACATAGGCCTATCTTTAATATGTAGGCTTCTGTGTCATTCAAATTAGTCAATAATCAGACATTATTATGATGATGATACGATTTTAAACCTAAGCAGTGCTTGCAATTCCATCAATTAGGTATGTAGCCTACAAAGGTATGTAGCCTACAAAGGGAGTCTCTGTTGTAACTAGCCAGGGATGAAATAAAGGAGCAGTGATAATCTACATTATCTTAACCCTTGTGTGATGTTCACTTTTTGGACCCTTTCGTACTGTTCGGGTCCATTTGACCCGGGACATCATTGGGGTTTTAAAAGCACTTGTCCTGACACGGTGCTCCTAGTCCCAAGGGTGACCCATACAAGGGGGTATACTCGGGGCGCAAGAAAGCCCCAAAATAGCCCATAATATTAAATTTTTTCATTGCTGTTTATTATTTAGAATGTATATTCTCAATTGAATTTCACATGTATCTAATTATAATCAAAGCTGTAAAGAAAATACAGGTGATGAACAAGAATAGAAATGAAAGAACCAAACTAAGATTGTTTTTGCCAATAGCTATGAAATACATCTCTCAAAAATGTCTGCAAATGCTGAATCACGAAACACGAACGGAATGTACACTGTTTTCACTGTCACTGTCGAAATACAGTATTATGTCTGAAAAATCCCAAATAATTCTGAAATACCACTGGCTACAATTGTGTGTGCATGGGTATGCCTGTCTACACAACACATGAAGCACAGAATGTGACAGTGTGTGTACCTCAAATGTACTTTTTGCAGTTGCTGCGTACGTTCTGTACAGTGCAAGAAAATGTAAAAATGTTTACAATGTTGCACTTCAAAGGGTAAAAAGTGTGAGAGCAGACGGCTTCTTGGTGCAGGAAAGCTAGAGCAGAGGTGTGTGAGTGAGTGAGTGAGTGTCAGTGTGAGTGTGTGTATGTTTCTGTGTGTCTCTGTGCATCCGGGCCTAAATGACCCGAACATCTTATGAAGGACATACATTTGTTGGGGTATTGTGTAGGATGTGTAAAAACATTTTTTACATGTTTTTCATAGAAAATAAGCCAAGGCCATGGAGTTTCATATTGATAAAATTTATTCTTGTACCATTTCTCTTTAAGTAAAAATTGTAAAACGGGTCCGGTTGACCCGAACATCACACAAGGGTTAACCAATCGTGGAAAAGCAGCACATATTGATGACAGGAACATCACAAGCCAAATCTCAATATTCGAGATACTCATCATGTAGGCAATACTGCCACCTTGTGGGCGTTATCTATCATTGCCCCATGTCTGAGCGAGCTACATGCAGTCAGTGAGGTTCTTAATTGTCATTAACTTGACACTTTTTGTGTAATAACATAACATACACGATCATTTTACAATGGTAATAATGGTAGAGCATAATGTCAACAACAAGATGAAGTTGTCTTGCAGGCGCCACATTTTCATTACCTGAAGATTTGTCCCAATAGTTTGTAGTGCTGAGCTTGACATCTCTGTCTAGGTCTAGGTATGTACATTGTTCAAAGTATGAGCTGACAAAAAACAAAGAATGATTTTCATATAGCTAGCGTTTATAAGATAGGTGTGTAATCTGAAGATAAGCAGTGTTCTAGTCAGCTGTTTCCGAAGCAACAACAGTGTCAAGCTTGTTTTTCGTCCATACCCCCCTGACACTAATACCATTCCATGGACATGTTTGACAGTCTGATCTACAGCTCCTAGCTGCAGCAGGGTTGTCCACTTCAGCTGAGTGAGTGGAGAAGAAGTCAACATGATCTCTACTGGAAATCCAAGCTTGTTGTGTTATGATAATGTTATGGTATATAATCTTAATTTCACCTGAAGTAATAACATGTCATATTATGTAATTGGTCAGAATTTCAAGAATTGGTCAATCCTGCAGGGACTGGAAAACAGAAACACAAGCTAATCACATTCTCAGTATTGTTCTCAGTATTCCAACATTCCAACAATCTTGACTCGTGTACCATTGGCAGTGTTGAAAGATGTTTTCTGAATCATCTCCCCTCCCAAGAGTAATTCAGTTCTCCAGATCTCTGAATGTGACCCTGATGTGCTCCCTCCCTGGGCACTGTGGGCAGGTGTACCCCATGGCAGTGGTCGCCACAGCAGAGAGAGGTCTGCTCGTCTACCAGCTGGAGAACCAGCCCTCAGAGTTCCACAGGATAGACTCTCCTCTTAAACATCAGGTGAATGCTCCAGTCAGGGGGACTTTCCGTTTTCTTCGTACTCACTCACTTTGCCTTGTTGACCTTTGACCTTTGGCCTTGTGGACTGTCTCCCTCCCTCCTGCAGCACCACTGCGTAGCCGTCTTCAAGGACAAGCACAACAAGCCCACAGGCTTTGCCCTGGGAAGCATCGAGGGCCGAGTGGCCATCCACTACATTAACCCCCCAAACCCGTGAGTGACCCGCTGGGATTTATTTGAGGGTCCTAATTAGGGATGTAACGATACACTCAACTCATGATTTGATACGATTGATGATACTGGGTTCACATTTTTTTTTTTAAATCAGACAAAAACTACAAAATACTGTATTTTCGTAAATAATCCCTTTTTATTTCTGAGGTAGGGTATAACTTTGAAAAAGTAGATTACGCCCTCTGTTGTTGAAAAAGAGTATCGCGATTCATTTTTCATCTCACCAATTTGAATCGTCACATATTTGTATCGATAAGTAACTGTCTTGCGATGCGTTGTTATATCTCTAGTCCTAATAGGACTGTCGCTGGATCTGATGTATCTGTTGGTGTGACGTCAGGGCTAAGGACAACTTCACCTTCAAGTGCCACAGGTCCAATGGCACCAACACCGCCACTTCACAGGACATCTATGCTGTAGGTTGACCTGCCTTCATTCAGCGATACGTTTATTTTCTCAACATTGTCAGTTGTCCATCCTTCTTCAGATTGAAGACCAAGGGTGATGGAGCATTCCAAACCGTGGCCCCCAGGCTTTGGAATGCTCTGCCCTTGGATCTTAGATCAACTGGCTCGGTCGAGGTTTTTAAAAAAAACAGCTAAAAACTGTGTTGTATAGACAGGCTTTTGGATAGCCCCAAGGGCCTGTCTTTCTGTGTCCTGCTGATGCTGTTACACCTGTTGTCTGTTACTTGTTTTTATTTTCACTTGTTTTGCCTGTTTTAACCTGCTGTGGCTTTCGCTCTTGTATGATGTTTTATTGTGTCTTTTTCCTTGTTATGTAAAGCACTTTGTGACCCTTGGTCTGGGAAAGGTGCTCTATAAATACATTTTACTTACTTACTTCAGACTTAACAACAGACTTAACTTCAGACTTTACCTCCTGGAATGCCACATTATTGGTGTAATGCTCAACCATACATTGATTACCATGAATTTCTCTATTTTATTCCCACCTTTTCTCTTTCTCTGTCTCCTCCCCAGGTGAATGCCATCTCTTCCCATCCTGTCCATGGCACACTGGCTACTGTGGGTTCAGATGGACGCTTCAGCTTCTGGGACAAAGACGCCCCCGCACCAAGCTCAAGACCTCAGAGCAGCTGGACCAGCCAATCACAGTCTGCTGCTTCAACAACAACGGCAACATCTTGGCCTACGCCTCCAGCTACGACTGGTCAAAGGTACGGTCAACTTCACAGGCAGCTAACTTGTCGTAATTATTGACATTTAGGTAGTATATGTGTTACGGTACATGTGGGAAAACGGTACATGTGGGAAAACTAGGGTTAGGGTTAGGTGCTAGAGTGCTAGGGTTAAGGTTAGGGTTAGGGTTAGGGTTAGGATTAGGGTTAGGGTTAGACATGCCAGCAAGTCGACGTAGCACCTAACCCTAATCCTAGTTTTCCCACATGTACCGTATTCCCACATGTACCGTAACATCTGGATATACATCGCCCCCTACCTGTTTGTTTAGAGAAATACAGATCAATACACTACTAACTCATGGGTTATTTAAATTCCTAGGGTAATGAGTGCTGTTACAACCCTCAGAAGAAGAACTATATCTTCCTGCGGAACGCTGCAGAGGAGCTGAAGCCTCGGAACAAGAAATGGTGGAGGAAAAGGAGGAGGAAGAGAGGGAGGAGGGGTTCAATTGTCACATAGGACACAGCCACGTCTGACGTGTGTGAGAGCTAATGTGTTCTGACAGGCTGGAGGGACCCCAGAGACAGTGTGTGTGTGTGTGTGTGTGTGTGTGTGTGTGTGTGTGTGTGTGTGTGTGTGTGTGTGTGGGTGTGTGTGTGTGTGAGCAGCACTCAGACAGCACACTGACTGACTGACTGAAAGAAAGACTGACAGAGAGACTGACTGACTGACTAACTGACTGACTGACTGAAAGACTGACAGAGAGACTGACTGACTGACAGAGAGACTGACTGACTGAAAGACTGACAGAGAGACTGACTGACTGACTAACTGACTGACTGACTGACTGAAAGACTGACAGAGAGACTGACTGACTGAAAGACTGACAAGAAATGGTGAGAGAGGGCCAGCCGCTGTCCGTAACCCCTGGAGACGGTGTCGCAGGGCGGGGCTGCCGCCCTTCCTCAGTGTCGTTGCTGAGGCCAGCTTCCTCGGCGGCCCATGATCCTTTGCATGCAAGGATGCGGGTGGTCAGCGATTCGCTGTTTCATTCAGTAGCGTGTTTAAGATTTCAGTGGTGCTGTCTGTGTAACACGAAGCCTGTCACTTGCGTTCTGAGAATGCAACTTTACTGACTGGAAGCTAGGCTGTCAGGTTTGGTTTGGGCTGATTGTGCTGTGCATATGGGCTTTATTAGCACCTGTGTGGTCAGTGATTTACTGGAAGGAAGCAAGCTCACTTTGAGAAGATTTTACTTTGGAATTTGTTAAATAATAAGGATTTGAAATGCATTCCTAATCACACCAAGAATGTTGATGACTTTGGAATTGATTTAAATTAGACTAGATTCAAATGAACAGGTGGACTGCTAAAGCAATGTAGTTTAGGTAGGCAATACATTAATTTGAAATTAATTAGTCTATACAGTGGAAATATGATTAATAGACATTGATTTGATTGTTGTTGTTGCTACTATTGAATGAAATTGTAATAAAATACTCTTGTGTTTTGTGGAACAATGGAACACAATAAACATCCTTTCAAAAATAAAAACAACTTAAATATGCTTGACTGACAGACTGCTGCCTCCTGTCTTCAGATTCATCATGCTGAGTCGCATCTGTTGTGGGGAAATGCAGAAGACCTGCTGCTTGAGGGTGTGTATGCTTGAGAGAGAGAGAGAGAGAGAGAGAGAGAGAGAGAGAGAGAGAGAGAGAGAGAGAGAGAGAGAGACACACACACACCTTTGTTTTGACACACCAGGACCAATGCCGATGCGTTGCAACTGTACATGGACCAATGAGAGAGACCTACCCACCCAGTATTGATGACAACTGCATGGCTTTTGGTCATAGTAAGGGGGGGCTTAATTGTAATTTATCTTGTTTTATATTATTATTACTGTGTGCTGCTCTTTATTTGTTTATACCACTTTCCAAAGACATGATGTCCTCCTTTGACTCGCTGTCTCCGTAGTTAGTCACATTTATTGAATAAGAATAATGTCCACAGGACACTACAGGTTTTCCCCGCCATGTTTGTTCCATTTGGAGGAAGATCCACACCTTGAAAGGGAGTCAGTTCTGGTTGCGTTGTTGGTTCATTGTATATATTATGTGAATCGAAATTGCTTAGGTTCACACATGTACTGTATGCGCATGCTTGAACGTGGAATTAATTGACTGTGTGATAAGATGATTCCCTGATGATGGGTGGTGGCCGAGATAGTTGGTAGTGGTACCCAAAGTAATTAGAGATTGCTCACGGTAGACAATTAAGATACAAGTTTATTCACGACGTCGGGTGTGCTCAGTCACAGGGAGACAGAACGCACACAGTATGTTGTTCACAGTGGCTTCTTATAGGCGATAGTTGATGATCAAGCAAACAGTTGTCTCTTATACAAATCATAACCTATTGACAAGGCTCCGTTGAGTCTACCTTGACTTGTTGACTAGAAAGTAAGATGGACGTTTGACTCTGCCCCCCCATCCCATAAGAAGTTGGTTGTCATGGCAACCAAGTCACCCGAGTCTGGCCAGTCCTAAGTATACTTAATGACCTCTTGACCCATGTTCTATACTGGTCGCCAGTCAAGTTGCATGCTGCGAGGTAGATGGCAGAGCATGAGACAGAGAGGTTGGCTGAGTGTCAACAGTTTAGATGTTACAACTTGATTATGATTACTGATGAGTTTATACAGAGTATTTAAAGTTTCCAAGTGTACAATGAAAAACGCATCCTATCACTGTGTGAATAATAATTATAAGTAATTAAGTTCTGTTCCGGTGAGACATGTTGCTTAAAATGTGGAACTGCTGTGTCCCTTCTCAGTTCTTCATGAATAAACATACATTGCCGTACATAATGATTAGATGACTGCAGCACTCATTGCCATCTCTCATGCCTCTGAGTGTTTTAATCCAAGTCGTGAGCTTAGAATTATAAGGTTCTATCTCCGTTTAGGGCAGTTCAGAGATATTGAGCGTCAAAGTTTTTACATTCCATTATGTTTTGTGAGATGGAACCTTTTGTATTTTATGAATTACTAACTCAAAAATGTCAACATTTTTAAAATAACACCACACAGGCGTTAATAAACACCTAATGGATCAGATTATGTTAAAAAAAACTCAATTTGGACAAAAATGGAGATAGAACCTTATAATTCTAATGTCACAAAGTGGCCACCAGGGGGAGAGTTCTGTCTGTTTACCCCTGCTGCTATGTTGAGAGGTGGTGAGGTTAGTCCAGGATCAAAGCAGGGGTCTTTGATTCAGGTAAAGTCTTTGAGAGGGAGAGGAACTGGAGATGGAGGAGTTATCAATAGGATATGAATGAGGGGTGGTGGAAGAGGTACAAAGGCCATGTGTGAAAAGATGGGACAGCTCATAGAGGAGAAGGTGTGAATTAAATGCCTTTTATTGTGGTCATTACGAGTGTCACCTCTCTGTCGGCCAAGGTTTGGGTACTTAGCAGATATGCTCCAAGGCAGGCTGCCTTGCAAGGGTGGGAAATCAGTCAGTGGTTCCCTACAAACTTTGGATCTAAAGCCTGGTGGATTTCCTTTACAGTTCAGTGCCTCCTAGGCCCCACCACTGGGGTGACACTAGTACAGTATGCCTTCTATAGCCTCATCTTGATAACCCTCCACTAAGTGGGGCAGTCCCACTCATATTTTTCACTTTATTAGACAGATGTAGTGAAGACAGACAGGAAAGTAAGGAGAAGAAGGGAGAGAGGGCATGTCAGCAGGGCATAGGCCGGATACGAACCCAATGCCGACATGGGCATACGTGTGCACTGTAGACCACGGTGCTAGACCACTGGACCACCCCAGGCCACACTAGCCTACCTCTTGGCACTTGTAGCTGTCATTGTGTCCGGTTGTTCAGTCCAGTTAACGACACAGTACCAGGCCGTGCTGCACTCCTGTATAGTAATTGTTTTGGGGTTTTTTGCTGGCTTGTCAGATCAGACTATGGTGACCCCCCTCCCTCCCAGGTCCATTCAGCTACTTGCCCTGGCATGTCTTCTGTGTACTGTAGACAGCCCTGCCTGACTGATCTCTCTTTGCACAATCAAGCAATTAATAATTTTACTGGAGACTAGGCCTACATGTAAACCCATGGGGCTTGGCAACTATCAAGCTGTAGCTACACCAGAATCAATGAAACGACAAAGTGTGGAGCCTGTTTAGCTTTGTTTGTCAGTAGGACTTGTTGCACCTGGGGAGTAACTGTACTCCCTTCCATACACAATCGGGTTCTCGCATCATTTCGTGTCTGTCTATGAACTCCCCCTGAGAAATAACGACCTTATTTGAGGAGGCCTGTTATCGTGCTTGTAATCAATCATGACAAACATGTGTTTTATGATTGTTGCTTGCTTCGGAAAAAAACGATATTCTTGATAATAAAGCAAGGGCGGCCTGCAGTGGCGGGCTTGTGCTGTGGTGCGATTTATTGATATTCCACAAATTAAGCTTCGGTATCTGTGGCAGAAATCTTTGCTCTATGGATAGCCTAAATTGGGGCTTTAAAACGATTTTTTTCAGCTCCATGTTTGGGAGTTTGTTACCTTGGTACCCTACCTCTTTGGGGACAAATTACCATTTGGAAATAGGAGAATTGATTCACAATGTGACTTGTGATATTGCTATATCATTTCCTGGGCGCAGCATATATATTATGCTACTGCGGTGCCAGAACACTGCCACAATGTTTCAAATGAAAAATAATTTATTTCTTTTTACAAACCATCGGCCCTTGTGACAGAGCTGTTTCTTTATCACTCCGACTCGAGTGATACAATGTAACATGTGCGTGAGGCGCGCTTTTACAGTAGTGGCGTTTCTTTGTGTTATAAAGGACAAAAGCAGGTGCAAGAAAGAACGCGTGGGGGCGGGACAAAAAGAAAGGGGAGGGGCTTCGGTTGTCATTCAGAGTCTTCGCCGATTGGGCCAAAACCCGAAAATGGGCGTGGTCATTCTCCTTGAGTATAAATGCTCTCCTAGTAGGGGAGGGGCTTCGATTGCATCAGAACAAAAGTTGTCATTCAGAGTCTTCGCCGATTGGTCCAAAACCACAAAATGGGCGTGGTCATTCTCCTGGAGTATAAATACTCTCCCGGTACCTCGCATAGTCGCAAGAGAAGTCAGGCAGTGTCAGTTCGGAGTCATAGGAACCACATGTTGGACTTGTTCTCTGAGTCACAAGAAGAATCTCAACGACTAACTACTGAAATTTAACTCGAAATTAATTAAGAAGCCAAGCGAGAACTGTTTTATTTGAAACGTGCACTCTCTCTCATGCATGCGTATTAATGCAAGCCAATTATTAATAGTTGGTGAACCAACTAACCTTTAGTTAACAGTTGTTGTTTTTTTAGTCGTCCGTTATTCTTACCGGTGCACCAATGCTGTTGCATCAGTTCATGCACGGAGCCCTGGAGGTGATGCATCCATCGGGTCCACAGAAAGACACTACTTACACCAAGATCTTCGTGGGCGGCTTGCCTTACCACACACACGACGCCTCTCTGAGGAAGTACTTCGAGGCCTTCGGGGACATCGACGAGGCGGTGGTGATCACGGACAGGCAGACGGGGAAATCGAGAGGATATGGCTTTGTGAGTATGCATGGGTGACACCTGTCTGTCTGTCATGGCACGAGAGGCAGCGGCGGCAGCACGCGCGAGGTGTGGTGTGTCCTCTCGTGCGCACCTGTGGTGGCCAGTCGTGACGTTAGAATTATAAGGTTCTATCTCCATTTTTGTCAAAAATGAGTTTTTTTACATCATCTGATCCATTAGGTGTTTATTAATGCCTGTGTGGTGTTATTTTTAAAATGTTGACATTTTTGAGTTAGTAATTCATAAAATACAAAGGTTCCATCTCACAAAACATAACGGAATGTAAAAACTTTGACGCTCAATATCTCTGAACTGCCCTAAACGGAGATAGAACCTTATCATTCTAAACGGAGTTAGAACCTTCTCATTCTAAACGGAGATAGAACCTTCTCATTCTAAACGGAGATAGAACCGTATCATTCTAAGCTCACGAAATGTGTTCAAAGTAGACCTACCATGTCCATGTGAAATGCATTTAGACCAAAATGTTCTGTTGCTTGTTGGCTTTTTAAAATATTAGATATAAAACCTTCGTTTCAATGCGGTATTTGTGCGCGTGCAAACCACGTTTCCTTCCGTCACCCAAGTTATTGTTCCATGTCAGTGATTTGATCGTACGCTGGTACGCCGAGATCCTGGCCTATGAATGAGAGAGGTATGCCCGTTATATGTGTAATAAGGGCAAACTGCAGATCCCGAAGTTGCACACAGGTCTATTAGACACATTACAAAGTAATCCTTTCCATAATGTGCGGCTTAAACGCACAGATGCAGACTCTCATCAGACTGTTAATGCAGATTTAATGAAGATAAGGGGGGTTGGGGGGGGGACACACGAGTTGAGTTTGTGATAAGAAGATTATATCTCAACATTTCGATGGGATGCCGAAACACACGAAACCTCCTATCTGCACATTTTCAAAACGCAAAACCTTCTATCTGCATTTTTTAAACATGTTTTTTACATTAACACACACTGTGATATAGTCCCCCAAACAGTGTATTATGTGATGGGTATCCTTAACAAATAGCATTCAGTAAGAAAACGAGACAGTTTTTTTCCTCCAGTTTTCCCCCAAAAGTGAATTTTGCAGATGTAAGGAGGTTTTGTGTTTCGGCCATCGGTATGTATGTGCTCCTGTCCTCCTGACCCCCCCAAACGAACCCCCTCCTCCAGCCTCCTCACTCACCACCGGTGAACGACCTTATCGGTTATGAGGACAGGGGCATCCACCGAAGTGCAGAGCTGCTGTTCTCGCTTTGCTTTATATGGTGATCTTAAAACGGTGGGGAGGTCGACCCCATCTGCAACCTCCTCCCAACCTCCTCCCATTCTGAAGGACCGAAGCACTCGGCCATAACAAGTAGTGTTTATAGAATCATAACTGCCGTGGAAGTGGTAGTCGTTTTTTTCCCTAAGATGGACTGCTCTCTCCACATGAAGAGACATACCGGTTATTCAGAACACCCATCTTCTTTTGACCCTTAAGTTAAAGAAGTGCATTATCAATGTGCCTTTTCACTCATGTTTCTCTATTATTGTGTGGTCGAAGCTTTCCAATCCACCTCAGGACACACCATATCCAACATTTTGACCATTGCAACATATCTTACAAGCCCATAATATGGAGATATGAGGTAAATGGCTACCATTTGGCTCATGGGTAAGATTTGAAAACAGTGTTCATCCCTGTGGTTCTAGTAACTTCCATAGCTTCATAACTCATTGACTCAAGTTGTACTGTATCCAGCCCACAATGTTGATTGTCTTTCAGATGTGTTAATGACCCTCTAGTGACCACTTTGGAGTCTGGAAACCTTAGAAGAAGATTACATTGATCGGTCCATATGTGGCAGGAACAAAAGTATCCCATCTCATTGATACAAAGAACAGGGACAGCAGAAGAAATCCAAATATTTACCAGAAACTTGGAAAGGCACAACAGCATTAATACAAGCCGAAAATGGAATGGAAATGTGTGCGTGCGTGCGTCTGTGTCTGTGTCTGCGTGCGTGCGTCAAAGTGTAAAACTGTAAGACAATGGCACTTAACATGTTTACATCAGCGATGCAGAAGAAGAAGCTCCCGCGGTCTCGGTGTCTAGCGTGGGTCTGGTGTTTCAGGTCTGACTGGCTTACAGAGATGACATGCTCCAGGCTGGGAGAGAGAGCAGCCTTGCCACCTTCCATGCGGCTGAGGGCAAAAAACAAAAAACAGCCAGCAGGTTTTCCCTAGTAACTGCCAGGGCCAACTTGATAATCCTGTTGCTCACTCAGAGCCAGAAGCTGGGGGATGGGGGGGCACGCTCTCAAGCCAGGCTTTACCTTTAAACACACTCCAGAGGTGAATTAGTAGAACCCCTTTAGCAGTTCCAGTATAAACACAACCTCCCTCCCTTCCTGTGTGTTCACAACACAAGACCCAGTGTGGGCTCAGGAGCTCTCCTCCCATCTGAAGACAGAGGTACTGCTTCCTCAACAATAGCGTACTTTAGGTCACCTATACTGTCAACAGATGTGTCTTCTTCTTTTCTGAAACGTCTGAGCAGACAGTAAATGGTAAACGGACTGCACTTATATAGCGCCTTTATCCAAAGCGCTTTACAACGGCCTCTCATTCACCCATTCACACACCAATGGCGGCAAGCTGCCATGCAAGGCGCCCGGCCTCCTCACTGGGAGCAATTTGGGGTTCAGTGTCTTGCCCAAGAACACTTCGACATGTGGCCAGCCGGGGCTCGAACCGCAGATCTGCCAACCTTGTGATCATTAGACGGCGGCTCTACCTCCTGCGCCACAGACAGAAGAAGAGTGTAAAGCAGAAGGTGTTGCCTAATGCCTCCAAGGGGGGAAGGAGGGGTACTGGAAATCTCCTTTAATAATTTCGATGTCTTAATTGGATAAGCCTTTTGTTATTCATTCCAGATCTATATTCCAGTAGCCTTCCCTGACTGAGCTGCTTTCAAGCGTTGACTACGGGTAGTTCCTATCTGATAATCATTGTTGCTTTGTGTGCAGTTTCCTCTTCAGTTAAAGAAAGGGGAATTTAAATGGCCGGGGCCTCTAGGGGGATTTTTTTTGGGTGATGTCAGACCTGCCCAGTAGGTTGTTTTTCATCGCAACGTAGTGCTTTCGTTCTGCTCGGAGGGTCGGGATGACCCGAACCTTGAGGTTCTTGTTCACAGAGTGTGATGGTGTGTGTCATGCTGGTAGTGGTGTGTGTCATGCTGGTAGTGACTAAACTTGTTTTATTTTTTATTTAACAGAAGCAGAGAGTGGTCTCCTAGTATTGATTGTCGTCCACCTGTTTGTGTCGTTGTTTGTTAGGTGACGATGATCGACAGGGGAGCAGCGGAGAGGGCTTGTAAAGACCCCAACCCCATCATCGACGGGCGGAAGGCCAACGTCAACCTGGCCTACCTGGGCGCCAAGCCCCGCAGTATGCAGACAGGTGAGAGGGGTGAGCAAAGACCGCCGAATATCTATATCTGTCTGTCTATCTGTCTATCCTCTATCTGTCTGTCTGTCTATCTATATCTCTATCTATCTCTATATCTCTATATATCTATCTCTATATCTCTATCTATCTATCTATCTATCTAGCCTCTATCTATCTAGTACACTATCTATCTACTGTATCTATCTATCTATCTATCTATCTATCTATCTATCGAGTACTCTATCTATCTATCTATCTATCTATCTAGTACACTATCTATCTATCTAGTACACTATCTATCTATCTAACTACTGTATCTATCTATCTATCTACTGTATCTATCTATCTATCTACACACACACCTAGGGTGGAGGGGTGGGGGGGGGGGTGTTCATACCTCTAGTGGCAAGTCAATTATTCAATATTCTATAAGTAAAATCCGTATTGCTATATCTGCATGCATGGCACTAACGTTTGAATGTTTGAAACCGTGCCCACCATCTCCTCTGTGCATTGTTCTCGTCTCCTCCTCTGTAAATGCAAATGTGTGTGACGGGCGGGTTTCTGTCCTCTGTCTCCCAGGCATTTCCATCGGCGTGCAGCCCATTCACCCAGCGCTCATCCAGAGGCAGTATGGGTAAGTTGTGTGGGAGTTGGATGTGCCGTCACTCTGTTTACTAGCTAGTTCTCTGAATTATACATCAGCAGTTGTACTTTTCTGCCGAACTAGGGTTCTTAATGAAAGTCAGTTAACTGTCTGCATAAAACAGTATTCCGTTGGTTTAATAGTCATTGTATTGTAATAGTTATACACGGACAGGGTTTTGCCAATTGTCAGGTTTTTGGTAAATGTTACATTGATGCATTAGGCACATTAGTGACGTACTCAACCCTCCTTTTCAAAACGGTATGTACAGTAGTCTCTTACCTGGTTGAGTGGGCTCCCTTAATGAGATAATGGATTGTTCTAGAAACAGCCTAGAGGGACGCTAGTTTGTCTACCATACCCTGGACACCCGCTCCGGCAGGCAGTTAACATTAGAACAGCCGTGAGGGGTCATTTTGACCCCTGTGAGTAAAGAAAATGTGTATATCTTTGCACTTGATCAAATTTCAGGACCCTCCTTTCATGACTTTTCCTAGATATGTGCGTTCTACCACCCAGTATCCTTACACTTTCAATATCACTTCAGGATAAGCTAATATATCATTTCACCCCCGAGGCGGCTCTTATAGTAGGTAAAAAAGGCACGTCTGTTCTAGTGTTGATGACCAAGTCACTATCATGGGATTGACCCCCCCCCTCCTGATCCACTGCAGCTGACTGTCACCATGGTGACAGGTTACATGGACACAGTGGTATGTGTGGTTGAGATACCACATAATCAATCAGTGACTCTCGGTAGGGCAGAGAGGGGAATTCCAACACAACAGTTTTAGCGGTTAGTCTTTTACTACTGTTAGTCCAGCCAGTGTCACAAACGGACTAGTTGAACTATGGAGAGGAATTCTCTGAGCCCTGGAGGGAAGCCTGGCTGCCTCTTGGACTCAGTCCTAAACTGCAATGCCACTTTTTCAGGCCTCACTTGGAATTCTGTAGCCTGAGATCCAAGTTCAATCATGTCCAGGGAGATGGGGAAGGGGGGGGGCGGCGGTGTGTCGTGTCGTCGTCCCCTTGTGCCTATTGCCATAGTAACAGGGCGGAGCCCCCCCCCCCCAGCAGTTCTGGAGCATGCTCTGCGGCATGTGTCTGACAGGTGCTGGCTCTTATTACACCCTTTTACACCCCTTAATCTCCCATGACTTGCAGTGCCCAAGAGAGGGAGAGAGAGAGAGAGAGAGAGAGAGCACCTGTCTCTTAAGCTCTGAGGACTCTCTATGAGGCAGTTGACAGACACAAGCTGCTTTAAGACGTAGAGCACACAAGTGTCCTTTCTCTCTCTGCCCGGCCCCCTTAGACGACATGTGGTGGAGAGGGATCGAGGTCGAGTCCTCCTGTGAAGTGGGGTGGAGTCCGGGAGTCAGGGAGCATGTGCTGGGGATGGCAGGGCTGGGAGCTTTCCTGGGTGTCGCGCTTAGTCAGCAGATCGACGAGAGGTCAGGGAGGCCAGGAGGGACTCTGTTTTGATAGGCAAAGACAGAGGAAGGGGGGGGGAGGCAGCCTTTTTGTCTGTGTGTTTTGTAGTCTCGTGTTCTTTCTCTATCTATCTCTCTCTCATTCACTTTTTCCCCTTTGTCATGTATACTCTCATGTCCCCCCCCCCCTCTCTCTCTCTGTTAACCCCCTGAACCTTACCTGTACCGTAGAGAGGGAAGCGGTTTGTCACAGACGCGTCTCCCGTCGAAACACCAAGTCCAGTGGGTGTCGCGGGGGGGGGGGTTAGACGGAGACACTGGAAACTGACACCTCTGTGAGACTGGGGGGAGTTACAGTTACAGGAGGGAATTGGGTGGAGGGGGGTGTAGTGTGTGTGGAGGGGGGGGGGGGGTTATGGTGGAGGTGAGGTGTGAGTGTGAGGGTGTCTAGGGGGAGTAGGCGAGTGTCCCCGTGTCTGTGGCAGAACCATTGTGATGAAGGAAACGAGCGCCACCTCTACAGGAGTTCAGAAAAACGCTGTTCTCCCTTTCTTGAAATAGTGTGACGGCACCTGGTGAAAAGCAGGGAACAAGTTGGCGACCAATCAACATGTTTCAGACTTCTATTCTTTTTCAACATTGAAATGTATTCAGATTTTAGCAGGATAAAGGTCTGGACATTTGGTCGGTTGCTGGCTTTCGCCAGCTGCTGTCACATATTCACAATCACCTTTTTGTTTAGTTTTTCACATCCAGGCAGAGTTGGGGAGAATAGATGGCCATGTTATAGCACGCGTAGGGGCATTCCTTTTGTTTATTATTTATCCAGGTTAGTGGCCCCCACCCCCCTCTCTCCAAATACAGAGTATGTACCATGATTTTCATTGGGAAAAAAAGAACATAATTAATCATAACATTGATTAATAACATTACATCATTAAGTCTGATTTATTGATGTGTGGAAACAATTCGGACACAAAACGGCATCGTTTTAATACAAGCACCACCGATATTTTTCTCCCTTTTTCTCCCTATCACTATACGATTATAGTGGATGTTGTATTTCGGACTTCGGACACAATTGTTGGAACAACGGTTGTCTGTCAGCTTGGTGCCTCAGTAACTCTGACAGGCCAATCTCTCCGTCCCTGTCATCCCCAGAGTAGCATGTCACACACAGCCGCTGGGCGTCAGCACAAAACCAGCTGACCTCTGACCTCTGTGCCCCACCGGCTCTGTGATGTCAGAGGTGCCATGAGGCCTGAGGAGCTCGCTGGCGTCTCTCCCCTCTACCCATTTCCTCTCCTTCTCTGCCTCTCACTCTTTCACTGTCTGTCTGCAGGGTTCCTACAAGTTTCAACAAGTTGAAATTAAGACCTTTTTAGTAGGGATGCTCCGATTTATCGGCCACCGATTTAAATCGGCCGATTTCACTCCAAATGACTCGATCGGTGATCGGCAAAAATGGCCGATCGCAAAAACCGTTTTTTTTTTTTTTTTTTTTTTTCCTGGGGAAGACAGATAACTGAACAGAAAACATAGGAGGACGTAACAGTATGTAAACCATGAAGGCCACGTTTATGATGTCTTTTATACAGCCATATCGACTGACTTGGGCTTCAGGCCCTAACTGGGTGATAGGCCAGACCTTTACTATGCCATAAAAATGGGTCTGCGTTTGCTTGGTGCCTAATGGATCAAAACTTTTGTCTAAAAAGCAAAAAATATGTAGGCTATCCAGTCAGTAGGCCTACAGTTATGTATTAAAAAAAAACGGTATCGGTTGATCTTGAGGAAAAAAATCGGTGATCGGTATCGGCCCCAAAAATCCAGATCGGAGCATCCCTACTTTTTAGACCTTTTTTAGACCTCTTTGAATAGAATTTCAGCCCTATTCGCGACACCAGTGTGTTTGCTTGATTTTAGACTTTAAGGCTTTTTAAGACCCGTGTGGGAACCCTGTGAGCCTCAGTATTTCTTGTCATAGAAAAGTGAATAAGAGCATTCAAGTGTGTGTGTGTGTGTGCCTCCAAGAGCTAATGTCCAGTATGGTCATCTCTGATCATCTGATTCTGATTTGAGAGTGTGTGAGTTAATGCTCTCTGTGTGTCGCTTTAGTTCAGAGCACACACCCTGTACCGTTTCCTCCCCTGTGAGATGATAGAGAGATCCATTCATGTGTATGATGCATATTATCTGCTACAATACTATCTCAGTATTGTCGTTAACCCACCACCATCCTGTATGTACTCCCAGCTGACCAGTGTTGCAGGAGGGGCAGTGAAGACACCCGCTGTGCAGGCTTCGTTGAGGCCTAGTTTCGAGGCTGCCGGAGATGAGGGCTACAGCTGTGGTTGCTCCCTGGCCCTCTCTAAGGTGCCAGTGATGGCTTGAGAGTGCAGTGACAGTGTGTTGTGATGGAGTGGAGTGGAGTGCCTTTTTATCTTTCTGTCTATGTGTGTGTGTGTGTGTGCGATATATGAAAAGGTTATGCTGATTATAGATTGGCTTCTTCCCTATTCTGGCATGGTTTTGGGTGGTTTGCAGTGGTGCCTTTGGTTGCTGTTTTGAAGTGCAGTGTTCTGAGTGTGGGGTTGAGAGGTTGGGATGTATACCGTGTGTATATATATATATATGTGTTACGGTACTTAGTGGGAATACGGTACATGTGGGAAAACTAGGGTTAGGGTCGTTAACTTAGGTGCTAGGGTGCTAGGGTTAGGGGTAGGGTTGGGGTCACCCTAGCACCTAACCCTAACCCTAGTTTTCCCCCATGTACCGTATTCCCACATGTACCGTAACATATATATGTGTGTGTCTGTGTGTTGTAGTGGGGCAGGGAGGGGTTGGATGTTGTGCGTATGTCCTGTCATCCCCCCCCCCCCCCCGCGCACGCTCCCCTTTTGCAGAGTTTATGTGACGGCTGCCTAGTCTCAATAGTCTTAAATTGCTTCGTTCCCTCATGACCGCTGACCTGACGACAACATCAAGGGCATCTCACCGGTCAGTGGTTATGAGGTGAAGGAGTGGAGGTAAGGAAGCAGTTTGTTCATGTTGAGACGCAGCCCAGGAGTGTTTTTAGCTCAGGTGTGCTGTGCTGTGTGACTCCTCCACCGTCTTGTCTTCCCGTGCTTTCACCCCCCCGACCCCCGACTATCGACTCTTTTGTGAGAGGGTGAAAACTTTGTCCCCTCTCTGAGCTTTCTTGCTTGGTGTGTGTGTGATTATGTGCAGCTCTCTCTCTCTCTCTCTCTCTCTCTCTCTCTCTCTCTCTCTCTCTCTCTCTCTCTCTCTCTCTCTCTCTCTCTCTCTCTCTCTCTCTCTCTCTCTCTGTGTGTGTTCCTCCAGCTGCAGTAACAAGTGTGTGGGGGGGGGGGGAAGGGTCTCAAAACAACCGCCTCCTTTTCCCACTTTGCTGGGGGGGGGGTCAGCCTCTGTTTCCCAGTCTGCCTATAGACCCCCAGAAGAGCAGCAGACCCAGGAGAGTCCCCCTGGTTAAAAATCCCCCATCCCCTCCGTCTCCTTGGATGGTGATAGACTGAGAGTGGAGGAGCATTAGCAGTCCCCACCCAACCCCCAGACTCCACGGCTCTAATCACCTGTCTGAAAACACGAGGCCCGACAGCCCTGATAAGCCTCCCAGTACCTCTACTGCCCCTCCCCCCCCCGCCTTCTGATATCCAATGTCATTTACACAAAACAAGAACCAACTTTGCTACTGCTCTCTCACTGTTCTGTCGTGCGTGCGTGTGTGTGTGCGTGCGGGTGGGTGGGTGTGGGTGTGTCTCTGTGTGTGTGTGTGTGTGTGTGTGTGTGTGTGTGTGCGCACGTACGTGCGTGTGTGCCTGTGTGTGTGTACGTGCCTGTGTACGTGTACGCGCCTGTGTGTGTGTGTGTGTGTGTGTGTGTGTGTGTGTGTATGCGCCTGTGTGTGTGTGCCCACGCCCGCTCAAGTAAGTCTATGTGTGAGTGCGTTCACTCAGTGAGTGAAGAGCAGCAGCTGTTAAAACACTCGCTGGTGTGTCTGGGTTTGAAAACCTGCCAGTAACGGCTGTCTCTACCCCTACCCCCCCCCCCCCCCCCCCTCACCCCTCTCAGGGGGCCCTACCTAACAGGTTCTGTAGGTTTGTAACTGACAGAGGTTGAGTCACCTCCTCCTCAGCTCAGTACCTCTCCCTTTGTCACATTAGCAGTGGGTGGTACGGGCGTCTGGCTAGCCTCTCTCTCCCCCGCTACCAATGTGGACAGACAGGCCCATTCTGGACATCTAGGAAACGCCACGCGTGTACTGTACGTGTGTACGGGCCCTTTCGGATGATGTAACTGATAGAATCCAGGCCTTCTCAGGGTTCCTTTGGACTGGTCCTGTATTCGTGACGTTAGAATCATAAGGTTCTATCTAAAAAAATTTGTCAAAATTAAGTTTTTTTTTTACATAATCTGATCCATTAGGTGTTTTTTTTTTCTTTTTTCTTTCCTAACACCAGGGGAGCCACCCCTCCTAAATTTCGTTGTTTGGTACCTGTACTGTAGCAATGACAATAAAGACCATTCATTCATTCATTCATTCATTCATATTAATGCCTGTATGGTGTTATTTTTGAAAACGTTGACATTTTTTTAGTTAGTAATTAATAAGACACAAAGGTTCCATCTCACAAAACATAAGGGAATGTAAAAATGTTGACGCTCAATATCTCTGAACTGCCCTAAACGGAGATTCTAGAACCTTATCATTCTAAGCTCACGTACTGCCTTTCCAGTCTCAGTCTAACTGTGTCTCCTCTCTCTCTCTCTCTCTCTCTCTCTCTCTCTCTCTCTCTCTCTCTCTGTGTGTGTCTAGGTTGGCCCAGCAGTACATGTACCCGCAGGCCTTCCAGGTCCAGCCCAGCCTGATGCTCCAGCCCTCCCAGCTCTCCTCCTCCTCCGTCAGCTCCTCCCCCTACCTGGACTACAGCGCCGCCTACGCCCAGTACGCCTCGGCGGCCTTCGAGCAGCAGCAGTACCCCTACGCCGCCTCCCCGGGGTTCCTGGGCTACGGCTACGCCACCAGCCCCTCGGCCGCCGGCCCCACCACGGCCCCCTCCGCCTCCTCCGCCGCAGCCCTCCACCAGAGCCTCTCCACGGCTGGCGCTCAAGCCCAAGCCTTCCTGCAGTACGCCCCGCAGCAGCACGTCCAGCCAGACCGCATGCAGTGAGGGCGGGGGGATGCAGGGAGAGCCTGGGGGTGGGGTAGACACCCCCTGGGCCCCCCCCCCCCCCCTGCTAGAGGCAGGGCTCTCAGGGAAGGGCAGGGGACAGCAAGGGACTATTGCACTATACCATCAGGATGAAGATGAGCCCCCCCTCCCCGTTGGGGGTCTAGGGGGTAGAGGTGGGAGGCTATAACGTCAACGTCAACATGTGGTCGCTTCCGAGGGCTTGAAGAAGAAGCAGACACTTCATTTTTATAAATATTATTATTATTATTATCATTGTTGTATTAATGTCGCTATCCATGTTGTTAGTATCCATCGTTATCAATGTTTATGATTAATTATGTTCTTTTTTTTGTTGTTCAATCAAAAATCATGGTACATACTCTGTATTTGGAGAGAGGGAGGGTGGAGGCCGCTAACCTGGACATTGACCCCCCCCCTCCCCAACCCCCTTCCTCTTTGCCAGGGCTTATGGTGGGCAACGGCACTGCTGCTTTGGGACACAGAGGTTGGGGTATTGGTATAGAGGCGGGTTGGGAGGCACGCAGGCATGGAGCTCACTAGGTTCACTAGGTTCCATCCAGATATCGCTAGGTTCCATCCAGATATCGCCCTCAAACACATCCCTAGTGTTACTGCTCCTACAAGGGAATGATGAACACTGTGATGTTTCACCGATGAAGACTTCAGCATCCTCAAGGACAAAACGGGGAGTTACAGAGACTCTGGGATCCCCCCCCCCCTCCGAGAATGTGAAATCGGAAAAAACGCCAGGACTACCTTTTTTAAATTAGAGGCCTTAATAAAACTCCTTTAAATCTCCTTTTGTTTTTACGAAAGCTACTTTAACCCCCACTTTAGTCTACTGGGAGAGTCCTCCTTGGTTGTCACACAACCAACCAATCTCCCCTTTCCTACCAGACACTCCTTAGTCTATTGACTCACTATTTCTCCTATTGTAGATGAAGGTAGATAATCATATGCAGTAAGTGGGGAGAGGAAAGAGGCAAAGAGCTTTGGGTATTGATGTGGAAGGTAGCCGACACTGAGCTCCAGTACCAACCTTGTTTTTCCTAACTGTTAATCTAAGATGATTGTCAAATGTTGCTCTCTCAAAAAGGACATTCATGTACAGCAAAAAAAAAAATCGTTTCATTATCGACTACATTTACAATATTTATGTTTAGGTATTTATAGGAAAAAAATCTTAAGTTAATTGCTTTTTTTTTGTTACTATGACTCTTTAGTTGCGGCACTGAAGTCCTATAACTTGCGTCAGCCTACAGTATGTGTCGGTCCAGAGAGATTTCCGTAGTCTCTCGACGCGGCCATAACTTCTTTGAAGACTCTCCAGGCAGTCACCCTAAAGAACCAATGGATTTGCCTGTATGCACTCTAGATGCTCTTTTGTAGCGCCTAGTTTCACTGGCTGCTGGCTGTAACAGAAATGCTCTATAGACAGTTCCAGTAAAAATGTAATTTACAGTCCTCTCAAGGAAGCCATACCAAAAAAAATCTTGAAAAATAAAGAATTTGTATTTAAAACAGAATCGGATTTGTTTCTTGTTGACATGGCTATCAAAGTCGAAATGTGATACTTCCCCCCAACTTGAATGTGTTCCACGAAAAGTGAAAACCTCTTAATATATTTCCCCATATAGCTTTATTGAATGTGTTGCAGTGGTTTAATTACATTTTCTTCTTTCTACCTTTTTAGAAATTCAACTAATGTTTTGTCTGTAGCTCCCCAAGCTTTAACTGCTGTTAGGGTGACAGGGTTCACTTGTGTCTGCGTGGTCGTGTGAGAGGCACGGTCGTTATCACGACCCGGTGTGTGTGCCGTCTGCTCTCTGGTGGGGGTCAGGAGCAGGAGGCCCACGCTTTATCAGCTCAAAAACACTACCACCTGCCAGGGGCACTGGGTGTTCCTTGGCCCCGGCGTGTGCGTCTGTGCGCACGCACACAAACTCACTGTTGCTGGGGAGATGTCGAAAGTTCTGGCAGAAGGATTTGTTGGTATGTCGTCAAAAGCACTTTTGTCACCCATGGTTACAACCCCTTATTTTTTTAAACCTCATTGTAACTGTTCGCGTGAGCTCGTGACGTTAGAATGATAAGGTTCTATCTCCTTTTTTGGTTGAGTTTTTTTTTTACATAATCTGATCCATTAAGTGTTTATTAATGCCTGTGTGGTGTTATTTTTAAAATGTTGACATTTTTTGAGTTAGTAATTAATAAGATACAACTGTTCCATCTCACAAAACATAATGGAATGTAAAAACTTTTGACACTCAATATCTCTGAACTACCCTAAACGGAGATAGAACCTTATGATTCTAAGCTCACGACTCGAGCTGTCAAAAATAAAAGCTACTTTTGTTCCTGTTAGCATTTACATGTCATGGTGCCTTCTTACATCAGTCATATGGAAAGTACCCTGAGACCACTCGAGCTGGGGAACATGGAGAGGGCAATACTGCATTCCCTGACAGAGGCGTTGTGACATCTGTAGAAGGTGTGTGTGTATATTTACACTGAGGACTTTGCGATAGCATGGTAGATAATTGGACAGTAATGGCAGTTTGCCGTGTGTTTAAATAAGCATTGTGCGGTGATGGAATGGATGATTCATCGTTAAATCATGTCCTAGGTGTTTATGGCCCATATGTGGTGAGAGACTGGATAACCTATGACCCTACGCTGTCGTCATGTTTATGTTGGAGGTAGTACGACTGTTAGTGTGTTGTTGTCTTTTTGTCGCTGGTAGATTTGTGTCTCTTCTCTCGCTTTCATTCTTTGCCTGTTCTCCATCTCACAACCCAATCCTCTGGATGGCTCTAGTCGCTCTCTCTCTTTCTCTCCTCTATTTTCAACCCCCCTCTCCCTTTCTCCATGTCACTCTCTTTTCCCTCTGCATGCTCTCTATCGTTATTCTCACTTTCTCTCAACTCTCACCCTCCTCTCTCCTTTTCACTGCCTCTGTTTCTCCTCACGCTCTGTTGCTGTCTCCTCCACTCTCTCTCTCTCTCTCCCCTGCTCCTCTCTCTCTCTCTCTCTCTCTCTCTCTCCCCCCCCCGCTCCTCTCTTTCGCCTTCTCCCTCTCTGACTGAATCATGAGAGGAGAGAGAAACGGAGCAGTGTGTCAGCTTGATGAACAAGGTCATCCAGGCCCAGCAGAGCATGTTATGCTGAGTCACCATCAGGCCTCACTCACATACTAACTCACACTCACACACACACACACACACACACACACACACACAC
>NC_137685.1:4861349-4863849 GCF_963989245.1 Nansenia antarctica | reverse complement strand
GAATATCAAATGGTAAATAGCGCTTTACAACGGCCTCTCATTCACCCGTTCACACACACATTCACACACCAATGGCGGCAAGCTGCCATGCAAGGCGCTGGCCCACTCACTGGAAGCAATTTGGGGTTCAGTGTCTTGCTCAAGGACACTTCGACATATGGCCAGCCTGAGATCTGCCGACCTTGCAATCATTAGGTGGCGGCTCTACCCCCTGCGCCACAGCCGCCCGAATATCATCGGCCAGCGTGACATTGTTGAGGTTCCTGGCCAGCGAGGGGTGGAACATCACCATGGGAACATCACCATGTGCGCAGCTATAAATCATCAAGGCGTCCTCCATCACCATTCAACCCTTGGCCCCCACAACAGTGCCCATCTCATCACTGTCCTGGACACACAACACAATATCCTCACCCCAGCCCAGAAGATGGATAGCCCAGAGCAGCCCAGGTACGTTGTCATCTGGGACAACGTACGTTTCCACCGGGCTGCTCTAGTCCACAACTGGTTCATCGACCACCCACGTTTTTCTGTTCTTCCTCTGCCACCATATTCTCCAATTCTCAACCATAATAATAATAATAATAACTTTAATTTCTATAGCGCCTTTCAAAAAACCCAAGGACGTTTTACAATTCTAAGGGAAATGATCAGACAGACAAAACAGAAAACAAACAAAGCAAAACTGAAACATTGACTAGGGGCCAAAGGCCTTGGTGAGGAGTTTTTTTCAGCTTGGTGTTGGTGTATGAACGCAGGCCCCAGGAGGGAATACCCCTTCTACAAGCAACGGAGCAACGGACGCATGGTGATAGAACTGCTGAAGCATACCAGAGCTAGATTCATCATGCCATGCGATACTTTCCTCGCTGCTTAGCCAGGGAGAACATTGCTTGTGATGACCTGGATGAGGTCCTGTGGCCAGACAGAAATGAAAGGCAGGAGGCAGCCTCATTTTCTTTTTCTTTACAGTATATGCAGAAGGCTGGTTTTCTTTTTTCGATTGTTTGTTCTGTATGAAGAACATTTTACAAATCCAACTGTCATTGCTGAGATGTGTACAGTATTTCAGAATTAAAAAAACATTCTATTCTTGTATTTGTGTGTTTCATATTTGAGTATGAAAACATAGCAGTTTATAACAGGCAACTGTACGTACTGTATGTAGTGTAACGCTGAAAATGCAAATGGTCTACAGATAATCTTATCCTAGTAGTGTTTTCGGCTCATCATAGTTGTTTTCCATTCTGCACACCAGTGTTCAATTGGTTCTCAACGTGTCTTTGAAGTGTATTTGACTCTCTTACACTTAAAATAAAAATTTAAGTTGAAACTCTAAATGTGTCTATTCATTTGATGGTGTGTGTCATTTGACAACAACATTTCATTTTGAAAAGACAGAACATTATTTCGAATGCAGTGTTCAGTTTAGTGTGTGTGTGTTTTGGAGAAAATTATCCATGCTTTCAGAAATCATGTGGAAGCAATAGAGGTAAACTGTAACAAACTGGATGACGTGTCTCTGTGCTTTAAAATTTACATTTACATTTTGGGCATTTAGCAGACGCCTTATTCCAAAGCGACTTACACTCGATACATTTGACATCAATCCACCAGTCGTAGCAGGAAGAGTAATCCAGCTCAGACCCGGGGCCATTGGCAGTCTCTGTGGTAGAAGGAAAAATCTACTTCTATCACCATCTTCTAAACCTAGACCTTTTTTGTTGTTGTTGTTGTTATTATATAGACACTGGAGAAACAGAGAAACAGTATAAGGGGGGCAATAGAAGTGTTTAGGGGACACAGTAGAGGGGGAAAAACGGGTGTCTTCAGGGGACGCAGTACTGGGGGGCAGTAGAAGTCTCAGTGCTCCCTTCTAACCCCCTCTACTCACCCCAAACATGACCCTTTACCCCTGAGGACAGAAGACAAGCCATGCTCTACGGCCCCACACTGGTGTACCCTCACCGAACACTTATCAGGAACACCTGTACATCTTCTCAGTCATGGAGGTGGTGGTGTCATGGTGTGGGCAATGTTTCCTTGGCAACCATTGAGCCCGTTAATACCAATCAATCATCACTTGAATGCCACAGCCTGTTTGAGTATTTGTGACGTTAGAATGATAAGGTTCTGTCTCCGTTTAGGGCAGTTCAGAGATATTGAGCGTCAAAGTTTTTACATTCCAGTATGTTCTGTGAGATGGAACCTTTGTATTTTATTAATTACTAACTAAAACATTTAAACATTTTAAAAATAACACCACACAGGCATTAATAAACACCTAATGGATCAGATTATGTAAAAAAAACTAAATTTGGACAAAAATGGAGACAGAACCTTATAATTCTAACGTCACATATTGTTGCTGCCCATGTCAGAATCAGAATCAGAATCAGAATTGCTTTTATGACATCTTTGGGATGTGGTAGAACAGGAGACTCACATCGTGAAAGTGGACCTGAAATATCTACAGGGATTTTGTGATCCGAAATCTCAA
>NC_137685.1:4843849-4853849 GCF_963989245.1 Nansenia antarctica | reverse complement strand
CTATGTATTCAGTCTCTTATTCACCATCACCTGTGAATAGGTGAATTCTATAGCTCCATGTTATGGGTTTAAAAAGTGAAGCGTAGTGTAGTTTTGCGCTTTGCTCCTCTGGCTACACATATGCTACATTGCTACTATTATCTATTGTAAAGTGCTTTGAGTTGCATTTCATGTACGAAAGGCCTATATAAATAAAGCTTTACTTACTTACTTACTTACTACATTTTATAATAGCGGCAATTGTGTGCATATCCAATGCAAGTAAACAAAACATAAAAATAGGTACGTAGAATCGATGCTTGACCAAAAAAACTGATTTAGGAAGTAAATTCAGCGTCTTTGAGCCTGGGAAAAGCGCTATATAAATACAATGAATTATTATTATTATTATTATTATTATTATTAAATCTGATTTGGCTAACACGATGATCATTAGAAACATAGAGGACACAGGAGAAGCCATGAGACTTGTTAAATGGCAGTGTGAACTGTGAACCCCTGCTTTTGATCTTGATACTTACAACAACAGGTTACAACCCCCTGTGTCTCTCCTCACACCTGTCCCAAACAGGTTCTCATATATCTAACATCGCCCACTGGTTCCTAACTTCCTAACATAGCTAACATTTCAAGGACCCCAATTGAAATAAGCCAGTGGCTTTCTTGGGTTTTTATCCTTTTAGTTGACCTTGTATGTAATATGTACTTTCATGTACCTACTTCTGCAAACCTTCTAATAAAGTTTTCAATCAATCAATCAATCAGCTCCTCTACTGCCAATGCTGTAGTTTCAATAGTTTGTTTGTCAGTGGCCTATCATCTCATCATATGGTAGAAAAACAAGACATTGAAGCTAGTCTATTTCACCAGCTGTATGACTTGAGGTCACCCCTGTCGTGTCCCTGGTGAGATAGCCCTGAATGACTTTGCTGGTTCCTGGTTCCTAGGCCTCAGAAGTCTCTGGCCATAGGATGACAGCCATGACCTTGCACATTAACATCCCATTGGGACCTGTGGACCGTGAGAGAGGGTCTACCCTGTGTTTATTTTTACATGGTTATGGTTGAAAATGATGGCTGAGGTATAGCCATGATTTGAACACATATAGGCCCATCGTCTACCATGTTAAGGTCAGTAACAAAGCCTAGTTGTGGGCATTGGAATGGCTTTGCTGGTGTCCCAAGCATTTCTGTTTTACAGTCATTGGTCGTATATGGGCATTGAGCGCCATCTAGTGGCGTTAATATTATCCTATAAATTTTGGGGAAATACACTTACAACATTTCAACAATGTCACAGCTTAAGATGAGTGGTTCATTCACATAGACTTTCCAAGTAGTGTGTCATGTCATCATGTGTTGAACTGGTTCAGGCTACGTCACAATGGCATTATGTTCAAATCTATTAGGCCTATACATTATTTTATTTTTTATTTTTTGCAATCTTTTCACTGACTTGAGAGCATTAAGGGGACACATTAAAGAATAAAGAATAAAATAATACATGTGTTGCTATAGTGATGTAAAAAGCCTTGACATTTACTAAGTGTGGCTACGTAGCGCAGAGTGCTTGACCGTGTCTGTGATGATGGACATATTTGGGGATTATTAAAGATTTAACATTTTGAATTGAAGTGCCCACTCATGCCGTTCTTTGCAAATTGATATTTACAACTGCATATTAATTAATGTCTCCCCTTTGACAGACCATCTCTCACACGGAATTTGTCTCATTCACTGAGCAATAAAAACTAATGTTTAGTGAATTATTAGTCGCTGGAGTCTGGTGAGTCTTACAATGATTTACAAGTCTGCTACAAGACACATTTGTGGAAAATATACTTAAATGGATAAACAACTAATTAACCAAAGTATTAAGCGAACAGGAGTCAGGAGTGACAAAACGGACATTGTAGGATGTAACTGAATCCAGCAGGTGGCAGTAATGCAACATCAGGGATGCACGCTGCCGTTAAAACCAAAAGAAGAAGAAGAAGAAGAAATATTTGTAGTGATAATTAAGTGCTTTCTGACAACTACATTTCCCCCAGAAACACTGATCAAAACCATAGTTTTGCCTGAAGTCAATGCCGGTCACGAACAATGTAAATTTAGGCAACGCGCCTCCGGTCAATCTCTTTGAAGGGACAATCTGACTGGATGGCAACATCTTCTTCTTCTTCTTCTTCTTTTCAGTTGGAATGGCGGTTTGCGACCAACTTGAGCTCAAGCGCATTACCGCCACCTACCGGACTGAGTTTGGACGGTGTCTGGATGGGAACATTGTGGCGTCACAGAAGGTGATGCTGGGGTCTTTACGCGCGGTGGTGTTGTAGCCTGTTATGTAAATACTATCTACTATGAACTATGGATGTCCTAGGCTAGATTATCACGTACACACAACAGGCAGTATTACATTAGGTGAGATGAGATAGGTATTCTGTTTTTTGTTGTTTTTGGTCTGGTCAATGTGTCAGTCCATATTGTGTAAGAAACGTGACAGGTGTAGCCAAGCTGTCTCCTGTTCTGCAATTTGACCCAATTACTTTAAAGTAATTGGGTCCAAGGTTTGATGTGACTGACTATAACTAGATTCAAGATTCAAGATTCAAGATAGCTTTATTGTCTGTCACAGAGCGACAGAAATTCTCCTTTGACAGGCTTTGTGCAGGTCATGAATACGGTATCCACATTAAAAACACACATAGGTCACATACATACAATACAAACAGACAGATATAACAGTGTTTATAAAATGTAGTGCCTATTTAAAAAGTCTAGTCATTTAAAAATAATAGTAAGAAAAACAGTGTTATGATTTAAAAATCTAAAATGCTAAAATGTTGTGGTTTAAAAGAAAAACAGTGTGCTTCCTATTTTAAAATGTTCTGGGCGGCGGTTGCAGTGGGAATGAATGCTTTTTTTATATGGTATACTGCACCAAGGCTTACTGATATTCCTCTGCACCTTCAAAACACTCCTAAAGTGTGCAACAATCTTTCCTCTCCTATGTTAACAGAATACGAATACAGTATTTGAAAACATTTGCATGCACGTCTACGTGATTTTTGTCAATAATCACTGGACACTTTTTAGTTTTGTGTCGCTGAAATCTAATTGGCGATTCTCTTTACAGCGACACTACAGTATACTGAACCAGCCAAGGGACTGTAAAGAAGAGGACAGTCGAATACATCATGAGATAGGGGGCTACACCCCCCCCCCCTGGGGACAGTGAAGGCCAGTGTCTGTCTGCATGGAGGCTCCGAAGCCTGGAAAGTGTGTCCATCCTGGGCGGAGGGAGGACGGAGGTCAGAGCGCTGATGGAAGCCCAACACCACGTGCTGACAGTGGTGAGAGAGGCCAGCTAGTACTCTGCCTAGTAACCATAGTAACCTAGTAAGCCCTAACCAACTGTCTGTGGAGGCTCCAATCTCCTGAGTGGCGCAGACTTGTCAGTTACAGTTGTGTGACCTAACCATTGAAATACTTTGATGTCGATAAGCTTACAAAGAAAAGGAGAATAGAACAAGCTAAATATAGCACTGTCATACGTCATCAAATAGTCAATATTCTGTGTGACTCAACATTTATTTCCCCCTGGACTCAACAAATACAGAGAAGAACTTACAGCAAATACAATGTATACACACTACCTTCATACCCAACACACTGAACAGCAACTTAGAATTAACTTAACTTTACAATGCACTCAATGTGGATGTGACTGTGGATGTTGACATGTTTGTGTGTGCGTGTGTGTGTGTGTGTGTGTGTGTGTGTTTGTGTGTGTGTGTCAGTGCCACCTCCTGATGGTAGAGTGCGACGTAGTTTACTCAACCTGCCCGTCATCAACCCAGAGAGGTGGCGCGCTGCCAAGATCCTGGTGGACAAAGCTGTCAAGGTAAAAGAGACAAGCACTCCTGTCTTCGGTGCTGAAGATTACACCATTATTTCTCTCTCTCTCTTCTCTCTCTCTCTCTCTCTCTCTTCTCTCTCTCTCTCTCTCTCTCTCTCTCTCTCTCTCTCTCTCGCTCTCGCTCTTACAATCAATGCATTTGACTAAGCAAGTGAATCATCAATCCACCAGGCGTATCAGGAAGAGTAATCTAGCTCAGGCCAGGGGCCATTGGCAGTCACAGTGATAGAGGGAAAAGTTCTTTATTTTGATTTTTTTTTTGTATTGACACTGGAGAACAGAGAGACAGTACAAGGGGGGCAGTAGAAGTCATAGGGGACACAGTACAGGGGAAAGCGGGTGTCTCAGGAGACGCAGTGCTGGGGGGTAGTGGATGTCTCAGGAGGAGCAGTTAAGGTGTAACCTGAAGAGATGGAGGTCTTCAGTCTACGACGAAAGATGGGTAGTGACTCACTCGCAGTTCTGACAGCCTCTCTCTCTCTCTCTCTCTCTCTCTCTCTCTCTCTCTCTCTCTCTCTCTCTCTCTCTCTCTCTCTCTCTCTCTCAGATGCGTAAGGTGTTCTCCTTACAGGGTCCGTACCCTGTGGTCCGGGCCGCCCTGAGGGCCCGGGGCTGGGTAGAGCAGCGTCTGCCTCGTCCAAATAAGCACTGGATTGGCCGCCGCGTAGGTTGCCGCCGCCGCCTAGAGGACGATGACGTGAACGATGCTGACGACAGCGATGATGACGATGCTGCTGGTGAAGACATATCCATTTAACTGTAGGACACATTTCTGCCATGAGTCTTGCGTGGTAGAACACTTTGTGAGTTTAGAATGATAAGGTTCTATCTCCGTTTAGGGCAGTTCAGAGATATCGTGCGTCAAAGTTTTTACATTCCATTATGTTTTGTGAGATGGAACCTTTGTATTTTATGAATTACTAACTCAAAAATGTCAACATTTAAAAAATAACACCACACAGGCATTAATAAACACCTAATGGATCAGATTATGTAAAAAACTCAATTTTGACCAAAAATGGAGATAGAACCTTATAATTCTAACGTCACGACTTGGTATTTTGATTGACTATTAGGAAAGTGATCTCTCTCTCTGTTCTGTTCAGACACTCCACAGGATGTAGAGAAGGATGAAGACCTCATGGTAAAATACCCGTTGTGTGTGTGTGTGTGCGTGTGTGTGTGCGTGTGTGTGTGTGTGTGTGTGTGTGTGTGTGTGTGTGTGTGTATTTGTGTGTGTGTGTATTTGGTGGGATCAAGGGATGGGGGGATACTATATCTGTATCCATTTACATGATCAATAGTTGTAGTAAGTAAACCATTTCTTTCCTCTGCCAACGTTATGTTCCAGTCTTTCATGGTGCGCAACGAAATGACCTATTTCTATTGGACAACGAGGCGAGAGACCTCCGACAGCCGCTCTTTGCGAAAGGAACAGATGACGAACCACTACGCTAAAGCAGGCACCTTCACCACCAAGGTCTGACGCGACTGACTTAGACGTTTACAGAACAACGTTGTCTTTTACAACAAGCTATTTATATACCTTCCCTCATCTCTGTATTTGTACTGATGTATGCCAGTTTTCTCCTTCTCTTCTCCTCCCAATCTCCCTCATTTGCTATATTCCTCCCTCTCTCCCTCTCTCTCTCAGGTGGGTTTGTGTGTAAACCTGAGGAACTTGCGATGGTTCGATGCTGTGGACCATAACACCTTTTTCCCGCGCTGCTATAGGCTGGGTGCAGAGGAGGAGAAGCATGCTTTCACTGGTCAGAATATTCACTTCTTCCATCCCTGCTGCATCCCTGTTCTTCTTCTTTCCCCCCCTGTCCAGGTTTACCTCTTACTGTATTTACTTTTATTTTTAAACACACGGAAATACATTTCAACGTTGTTGAAAATCACAACACAAACTCGCTAGTCAAGCCAAAATATTGCAATGCAGTGGATTCGGTGAGTAATGCCCACTGCTACCTAGTTAACTACAACACTACTTTACATCGTTAGCAGGCTCACAAAACAAGCTGTGTTGGTTGACTAGCGAGTGTGTCGTTGATTTTCAACAACGGAAATCGGATGCCGACTTGCGGACCAATTGACCAGACCGTGTCTCAAATAATAGTGTGAAATCCTTGCAAATTAATTTGAATGAATAAGCACTACAACAAGCTCCTGTAACTGTTCAGCCTCAAATCTCAACTCTAATCTGTGGACGGCTTCAAACAGATGCAAAGCTGTAAGAAGCAAGGCTGATAATGAATAATAATGAAGAACGGAAAAGCACTACCCGTTCTGGTAAATGGACTGCACTTATATAGCGCCTTTTTTGCTGCTCCAAAGCGCTTTACAACGGCCTCTCATTCACCCATTCACACACACATTCACACACCAATGGCGGCAAGCTGCCATACAAGGCGCTGGCCCGCTCACTGGGAGCAATTTTGGGGTTCAGTGTCTTGCCCAAGGACACTTCGACATGTGGCCAGCCGGGGCTCGAACCGCCGATCTGCCAACCTTGCGATCATTAGACACTGACTCAACCTCCAGCGCCACAGCCATTTAAAAACTGCCCCAAACGTTTGAATAATTGTCACCAATTCACACAAGGAGGGGCACTGCATCGTCGTGGGAGACGACATGTTTACTGTCCACTTGTTCTTGTTTTCCCATGGCTCTTCCCCTTCTATTTTTACATCCCTGTCGACCCTGTTTGTGTTCTTCTTCTTCTTACCATTACCTTTTTAGGACATTCTAAAACTCTCCATCACTGCTGATCTATTCACGGTCTCTCTCTCCTTCATCCGGCTCCGTATTTCATTTGTTATCTCTCTCTCTCTCTCCTCATCTCTCTCTCTCTTCCTCTCTCTCTCTTCCTCTCTCTCTCTCTCTCTCTCTCTCTCTCTCTCTCTCTCTCTTCATCTCTCTCTCTCTAGAGGACTACAGGAGGACCGCCTGCAGCAGCCTTTTGCAGTGTGTAGTTGAAAGGAGTCAGGGTGACCGGGGAGAGGGAGAGGGAGGTAAGTAAAAGTGAAAAAGTAAAACTTTATTTATATAGCACGAATGCACAGGGAGCTTTACATATCATTTGAAACCTCAATGATTAGACAGTGACAAACAGAAGGGAGAGCCAAGGCGACTAAGCTGCCGAACATAGGTGCGGCCATCTTGCTCTCGTCATAGAATGGAGGAACAGAGAGGAAACAGTTTAACACGAGACAGAGTAGCAGGGGGGGGGCGGGGTGCGTGTCCATGTATGTGTGTGTGGGTCCTTGGGAAGGAAGTCCATAGTGTGTGTGTGAGTCCTTGGGAAGGAAAGTCTGTGTCCACTGAGTGTCATCGCAATAGTGGAACAAATGTATCAGCTGACCAATCAAATCAGGGTGAGTAGCACCCCTCACAAAAAGACGAGTTACACACAAGAGGTCTCATCCATTTTAGAGCTTCCATCCTCTTGTTCCAACACTTGTTCCAGGGCAGAAAAAGCAATACAAGTGCCGAACCGTAACACTGGTGACCTCCAGAGTGATTGACAGCGCGTTACAAGTGTGTCAGGATTTCCTGGACAGTTTGGAACACAATGACATAGACGTTGCCTTGGAAACACCTCCGACGCTAACCGAAGAACAGTGGACAGAGTTCATCCACAACTACTACCTCACTGTGCAGTGAGTGCTCTATAGTAGTGTGTGGTAATTCGTGAGCTTAGAATGATAAGGTTCTATCTCCGTTTAGGGCAGTTCAGAGATATTGAGCGTCAAAGTTTTTACATTCCATTATGCTCTGTGAGATGGAACCATTGTATTTTATTAATTACTAACCCAAAAAATCTACATTTTAAAAATAACACCACACAGGCATTAATAAACACCTAATGGATCAGATTATGTATATACTCAAAATACTCAATTTTGACCAAATATGGAGATAGAACCTTATAATTCTAACGTCACAAACTACATGTCCCTGTTCTTATGTTTCTCCACTGTCTCTCTATGAGTGTGTTTCAATGGTACTGTCTCTGTTTCGCAGTGATGGCGTAGAGATACAGGACAGTCATCACTATGTGGAGAACTGCGAGGCCATGTTGCGCAGGCTCCGGAGGTCAGTCCACAGCAGGACACAGATGGAATTCACAACATCTGGATTGTCAAACCCGGGGCCATGTCCCGGGGCAAAGGTGAGCTCGATTCGGTCGTTAAGTCGTGACGTGTTTCCGGGTCCAACGTTGGCTGAGGCGCTCTCTTCGAAATGCCTCAGTAATAATAATAATTCATTATATTTGTATAGCGCTTTTCCGAGGCTCAAAGAAGCTGACAAAATGGGAAAAACGGGAAAGTGCCGTGGCCCTTGTTGTATGAATAGATCCGAGTCTAAAAAACGATTGAACTGTCATTCTACCGCTTTAGTACACTGGTACTCTGGTGCGTAGGAATTTCTGGTTTGGACCCGGAAATTGCTTAACGTCACACGTGACGTCAGACTTAACAACCGAATAGAGAAGAAGACAGCATACGGACACCATGTTTATTCATTCATCATGTTTTTCGTTTTTTTTCCCGCCAAAACTATGAATTTTAGTCCAAAAGCAGACTTCCACAGAGAAACATTCCCATAGAGATGCTCTTGAGTTCCTCAACCGACGATCTAAACTCAACTGTCCCGCCTCCCCCTCCAGGCATTCTGTGTGCCAAGAGGTTGGACGACATCCTGAAGATGGTAGCCAGCGACCCTGCCCTCATCAAGGACAACAAGTGGGTGGTGCAGAAGTACCTGGAGCGCCCCTGCTGGTCCACGGACACCAAGTTTGACCTGCGCCAGTGGTTCCTGGTGACCGACTGGAACCCCCTCACTGTCTGGTTCTATACAAAGTGCTACCTGCGCTTCTCCACCCAGCCCTACTCGGTAGAGACACTGGATAGGTGAGAGGTGGGGAGAAAGAGATGGGGGGGGGGACCCCTCGATGCGGGACCCCTCGACGAGCAGGTTGACCCCCACATACGGGAGGTACCTCCACTGCAGCCTGGAGAGAGAGAGAGAGAGAGAGAGAGAGAGGGAGAGAGGGGGGGAGAGAGAGAGAGAGAGAGAGAGAGGGGGGGGAGATGAGAGAGAGAGAGAGAGAGGGAGAGAGAGAGAGAAAGAGAGAGAGAGAGAGAGAGGGGGAGAGAGAGAGAGAGGGGGGAGAGAGAGAGAGAAAGAGAGAGAGAGAAAGAGAGAGAGACAGAGAGAGAAGAGAGAGAGAGAGAGAGGGAGAGAAGAGAGACAGAGACAGAGAGAGAGAGAGAGAAAATGAGAGAGAGAGAGAGAAAGAGAGAGAGAGAGAGAGAGAGAGAGAAAGAGAAGCGAGAGAAAGAGAGAGAGGAAAGAGGAGAGAGTAGTGAGGAAGAGGGGGAAAAGAAAGAAAGACAGAGAGAGATAGGAGGGTAATGATGATGACACCCTCTTTCTACCCTCTTTCCCGCTTTCCTCCATTCCACCTCTAACCCTCTATTCTTTCTCTTTCTCGTTCCTCCTCTACCCCCCCCCCTCCCTCCCTCCAGCTCTGTGCACCTGTGTAACAACTCCATCCAGAGGCACTTCCAGCCCTCCCAGGCAGAGGCACCCCGGCGGTGCCCGAGGACAACATGTGGTCGTGGCGACCAAGTTCCCAGGCCTTCCTGTCCGGGCAGGGCCGGCTGGCCCAGTGGGGGTCCGTGGTGGTCCCGGGGATGAAGAAGGCGGTGGTCCACGCCCTGCAGACGGCCCAGGACCTGGTAGAGTCACGCCGGGGCAAGCTTCGAGCTGTACGGCGCCGACTTCATGTTAGGTTATTGTCACGATACTTCTGCTTCGTAACACAGACAGGGGTGAATTTTATGAATGAAAGTGAAAGTTCTGTCATAAAACGCTGTTACGTATCCTCACACATTTTTTAAGTGGGTATATGGAAATCCTTGGCCTTTCCTAGTGGGTATACAGCGTAGTCCTGCGTATCACGTAGACTACACCACTGCATGTAAGACATACGGTATATTAAAGCACAAAGCTATATAGTTAGAAGTCTTCCTGTGTTCCCTAGGGCGTGACCTGAGGCCCTGGCTGATTG
>NC_137685.1:4828651-4843649 GCF_963989245.1 Nansenia antarctica | reverse complement strand
TGCTGATACTGTTCCCATGAAAAGCTGACGACTCAAAGGAGGCGTTAGGATTTATGCCCCGTGTGTCTGGGGCGCTCCTTTCATTATCAGAGGGCGCAATCAAATTGAATGGCACTTAATAAGATGCTAACCAGCCCTTTGTTATAACAAGGCTGCTTACCTCACTCAGAGTGGGCTTATCTCATCAGCCACCGTGTTCATTACTGCCAAGTCATCATTAACTGCCATCTTAAACCTTAGAACAGTTAATTTCTTTAGGAATCTCTGCACAGGGGCCTATGATTACAGGAGCAAAATGGCAGATTTGTGTATTATGATAAATTATCAGGATTCTCATCTGGATTCTGGACGTTGGGTTAGGGAGAGAGAGTGATGTTTTCAGTAGAAATGGGATATTATTCATAATGAAGAAGCGGTGGACATTTTTTAATCATTGGCGAAAAACTGTCACATTGTTACACGCTTACATGTTTTAATTCTCAATTTGTTTCCAAGGAAATTGCGGAAAGGGAGAGCAAGTAGGATGTCGAAGCAGGGGAGTGATCTCCACTAGGGACCGGGGGGACATGTCCCCCCCACTTTTCAAAACCTAGATTCTGTCCCCCCCCGCATTGATGGTAATGTTACTGTTGGTGTCCAGCATGTTTACAGTTAGTTTGTAAAGACTTTTAACTGACCGCCCGTAAATTAACTGACTTCAGAGCTTTCTGAAATCTGTATTTACGAATGTGTTTATTATTAAGCTTCGTCTTTTGATGTGCCTGCTGCTTATAGCACAACCGTTTATGCTCGTCAACAGAGTGATGTGTGTAGTTCTTCAGAGATCTAGCCTCTTAATTCTGCCCTCAAAGTGCACCAAATTGATGCATTTTACTTTCAAATGTAAAAAAGAAATCTTCTGTGTGTCCCCACTTCCAAAACCAGTTTTGCCCTTGTGTTGAAGTATAGTGTACGTGAAGCCTACTAAATTTCCCAACCCATCGGCATATACAATGAATGATACAATTGATCGGTGAGTGTTGATATCGACCAGTCAACTTAGTCAATTATTTAGAATGTTTATTGAAAACGACTAATTAGTTAGGAGTTATTGTTTGAAATGCAATGCACTGAGTGACATTGTCACGTTCAGGTTGGGTTCTGTTGCAATGGCTGCCCTTGCTGTGGTGGCTCCCATAATTACACGCAATAATGAATGCATCTCATATTATGAGATTGTGGAAGCTCAGTGTTGTCAGAGCAATACAAAGTGTCATCGGCCAAACTGTAGTTAGATCAGACTGTCTAACTGTCTATCTGTCAGGATTCTCTCATACTGTAGTTAGATCAGACTGTCTAACTGTCTATCTGTCAGGATTCTCTCATACTGTAGTTAGATCAGACTGTCTAACTGTCTATCTGTTAGGATTCTCTCATACTGTAGTTAGATCAGACTGTCTAACTGTCTATCTGTCAGGATTCTCTCATACTGTAGTTAGATCAGACTGTCTAACTGTCTATCTGTCAGGATACTCTCATACTGTAGTTAGATCAGACTGTCTAACTGTCTATCTGTCAGGATTCTCTCATAGCTTCATATGACCCAGATGGTAGCTAGTCTACGTTTTGTAGAAAAATGTGTTTTGAATGAATATACACTGAATATATATAACAATATATGAATATATTGTTTTCCGGCGTATTCTAGTGACAGCTGCTGCTGGGTCTTCTGTGGCGTGGCCCAAGGAGGAGGACATAATTACCCTGGTGGTATCTCACTGAGACATCTCCTGTTCCGTCTCAGTGCCCAGCAGATATTCATTTCCCTACCTGTCACAGCTGACGAGCCACTGAAGACACACTTGGTTTGATAAAAGTCACTCCACACATAGTACCTCTCATCTCACTGCAGACAGACCCAGCCAGTACACGCTAGGCTAGCCTGACACTCTTCACCTCGTCACCTTAGCGTAGCCGAGTAATGAAAAGTGCAATTGCACATAAGCATGGGCCATCCCCCCCCTTAGGAGAGAAGAAGAAAATGCTGAAACGGGAATACCAACCAAAGCAGAGGTTTATACAGCAGAATAAGCATGTTTCCGACCTGAGGAGAATATAGGAATTCAATAGTGCGTTTGCCCTGAAGATAGTGTTCACATTTTATGGCCTGTTTACATGTGTGTTGTTAGCACAAACGCATCCTAAAGCACTCCTAAAATCTCCTGTAGAAGAATGCATGTATTTCCATCCTGTGAGAACCTGTATAGTGGTACAATCCCTGATGCTTGTCCTCTCCTACCCTTGTCTCACCATATTTAAAAAGAAATTACATTTACATTTTTGGCATTTAGCAGACGCCTTATTCCAAAGCGACTTACAATCAATACATTTGACTAAGCAAGTGAATCATCAATCCACCAGTCGTAGCAGGAAGAGTAATCCAGCTCAGGCCCGGGGCCATTGGCATTCTCTGTGATAGAAGGAAAAGTGTATTTGTATTTTTTATATATAGACACTGGAGAACAGAGAGACAGTACAAGGGGGGCAGTAGAAGTCTTGGGGGACACAGTAAAGGGGAAAGCGGGTGTCTCAGGAGACGCAGTGCCGGGGGGTAGTGGATGTCTCAGGAGACGCAGTGCTGGGGGGTAGTGGATGTCTCAGGAGACGCAGTGCCGGGGGGTAGTGGATGTCTCAGGAGGAGCAGTTAAGGTGTAACCTGAAGAGATGGGTCTTCTCCTACCCTTGTCTCACCATATACTGTAGTACTCATCATCAATCATTCTTCAGTTCATATTTGAAAAATGTATATCCTCCAGTCCCCAAATTAGAGAGATTTTTAAATTTGAAGTCATGAGCAACATTGAAAATGTCCCTGTTACTTTTGCATTCTGATACAGTACTGAGATTACTTTTGATTCGGTCCTTCCGGTGAGTGGCTTGTTATAAGTGCAACATAAATCACAAGCTGACACAGTTTCTGAGGTTGAGAAATAATAGGGTTCAAACCCATGTAGCAGCTGAAATATTTCAGAAATGTATTCCTACTCTTTATACATCATTTCCCAAGAGCTCTCAGAAACAGAGTAGATGTGTGTAGAGAAAATGGTTTGTTTCTGTGTGTGTGTGTGTGTGTGTGTGTGTGTGTGTGTGTGTGTGTGTTTGTGTGACATTGAGATGCTTAATGCTGACAATGACAATGTCAATACGAGTCGATGCAGCATTCGTTTAGCAGGACTGTGAATAAATACCATTCCGATAGAGACACAAATAGTCAGTTATGCTTCATGACAAAATATTTCATAAATTGGAATGATGATATTCGAATGAATCTCTTTTTATCTAATCAACCTGATTTGATACATATTGCCTGAATTGCTTTCGATTTATAACCTCAGCTAATGTTCAATAACAGTCAACACAGGGCTCAGCGGTGTTAGTGAATGTGGTCAGGAATAGGAGGCTATTTAAGTCTGGTTAGGAGGTAGAGGGATAAACGGCTGCTGTCTGCTGCTCCAGCTATATGACACCAGCTGGGTCTCACCTCCACGGGCCCCTTAACCTTATCACAGAGAAATGAAGAGGATTTTGAAAACACACACACACATGCACACGCACACGCACATATACTCACACCACACACACACACACACACACACACACACACACACACACACGCACACGTCACATACAAGATGTACACAAAGGCCATACACACCTTATGCTTTCCCATTCAATTTTTCAATAGATATTCTTCTTTATTGCCTACTTGGGGGAAAGGGCAAGTCCCAGTTGGTTGAGGTTTAAATCTCTTATTTATTACATTAACACCGCAATTGTATGGATATATAAACTGAAGTATGATGACACAGTATACCCTTAATCCTCCTGAAAAGGCTCCGTCTCTGGGCAATAACGATTGTGACCGTTGTAGAAGAGAGGTGAGAGGTGAGAGGTCCGTATGAGGCCCTAGAGAATGGTAGAGTTTTTTATTAAAAGTAACAATAAAAGACAAAAGCAATATCATCCTATAATTGTTAACCACAATGATTAGAAGTGGGGGAACTGTGTATCAAACGCTGTCAGGACACCTAGTGTTGCTACGGCGACGGCACGTCCATCACAGTACAGATGACCAGGGGTGATGGACAGCAGTTTATATGGAGTTGTGCAGGACACACATATCATCGTCACGAGTGTCATTGTCACAACCTAAGCTAGACATGATCATTCAGACACACCGTCGTACACACAAAACACACCCATACTCTCCATTAAGGTGTAATGATTTTGCAACTGCAACAAAAATTGGCTCTGCCATTTGTGCTGATCTGGTAAGAATGCTCAAAGGGGGTCCACGGAGGACCCTCCCCTCCCCTCTCTGTCTGTTCTTCCCTGGGGGCGTTCTGTGAATGTGAAGTAAGACCACCTCAGCAAAACCCTGACCAGAGACACGACAACTGGTGCTTTCTTTATTCCCCATAGAGGTGTGTGTGTGTGTGTGTGTGTGTGTGTGTGTGTGCATGCGTGTGTGTGTTTATGAGACAGATGCAGTAGTCCTTAGATGATACAGTTGATATCTTTCAACCCAGAGGTACCGTAGAGAAGACGGCGGGGGAGGGTCACCTTGGTCATCTAGGGGATAGAAGAGGGACCCCCTAGAAGAGAGACTTCCTGCTTCCTGTTAGGAGACAGTGTAATCCTGGAGTGGATCCTATCCCTAGAGATAGCAAAGGATAAGCGATTAAGACACAACGCTTTAAGTACACTCACCGAAGATGCAAACCATTGACAGCTTGTGACGTTAGAATTATAAGGTTCTATCTCAATTTTTGTCAAAATTGAGGTTTTTTTACATAATCTGACCCATTAAGTGTTTATTAATGCCTGTGTGGTGTTATTTTTAAAAAACATTTTTGAGTTAGTAATTCCTAAAATACAAAGGTTCCATCTCACAAAACATAATGGAATGTAGAAACGTTGACGCTCAATATCTCTGAACTGCCCTAAACGGAGATAGAACCTTATAATTCTAAGCTCACGAAAGGATAAGCGATTAAGACACAAGTCTGTAAGGACACTCTCCGAAGATGCGAACCGTTGACAGCTGTTAAAGAACTGGGCCTGTGTAGAGCAGGTGGATGAGTTACCTGGAGTTAACCTGAGCATCCCACAGACAATCAGGTGCCAAGCTGCCATTGACAGATGTTATACGGTTGTTAAGCCTGATGTCACGCGTGACGTTTAGCAATTTCCGGGTCCAAATAAAAAATTCCCCGCACCAGAGTACCAGTGTACTAAAGCGGTAGAATGACAGTTCAATCGTTTTTTAAGGGACACAGCACTTTCCCGTTTTCCCCATATTGTCAGCGTCTTTGAGCCTCGGAAAAGCGCTATACAAATATAATGAATTATTATTATTACTGCAGCATTTCGAAGAGAGCGCCTCAGCCAACGTTGGACCCGGAAACACGTCACGACTTAACAACCGAATAGAACTGGACCTGCTAGTAAAGAATGTATGGACTACCTTTACACAAGCACTAAAACAGAGAGACACCATATACAAACTCTATAAGTTACATGCACTGTACTGTACTGTGATGTATATAAAGCCATAGATTTATGTCATGATGACAAATGCTGAGGGTATTCAGAGGTCTCACTCAGTGGTGTAGTCTACGTGATACGCAGGACTACGCCGTATACCCACTAGGAAAGGCCAAGGATTTCCACTTAAAAATGTGCGAGGATACGTAACGGCGTTTTGTGACAGAACTTTCACACTTTCATTCATAAAATTCACCCCGTCTGTGTTACGAAGCACTTGACTTTTGGACCATTGGGACTGACTATAGCGTCATATACCATCAACGGGGGGGGGAATGCGATATGAAATATGTCAAGATGCAGCACTATCATGCACAGATCAGCCTTATAACATGTAATGTTAGATATATAACGCTAGACAGGGAGCGCAGATTTATTTTTATGGTGTTCCGAAATGAACGATATGAGGCTGGGACTCAGGGCTGGACTGGGACAAAAATTAGGCCCTGGCATTTTTGGCTCAGACAGGCCCACCCCAATCGGTCGGACCACACCCACCAGCACAAAAATACTTGCCTTATATACTCGTCTTATATACTGTGCTGTACAGTCATATGACAAACTGTAGTATTCCCCCAAACCACTACAAAGACGACTACATACAGTAAGCAATGGTACCAGTGCAAGTAGACCAGTGTACTCAGTGATCAGAATCCAGAGCGAATTTACGAACGCAGCCTTGTTGTTCTAGATTTTTTTTTACATTATCAACCTATCATTGCGCTTTAGAGTAAAACAAAGCACGCAACTGTCGCGTCTATCTTTTCATGGCAACTCTACATTGTGATTTACAAGGGATATTAACTAATATTAAGTAATATTATTACTTGGTTACATTTTGCAATTGATACGCGGTACACATGCATGCCGAACCGTGGGGGGCGATCCGTTACACCCCTAACAGCTACCTATATTTTCCTTACCGGGTCAACGGTTACAGGCTGACTTGGCCCCGCTTCTTCTGTATCCTCTCTATCCTCTGTATCTGTACCCTGCTCCCGCTCCTCCCTGCCAGCCTCCTCTTCAACCTGTTGCTGTTGCTGCTGTGGTAAACTTGAGGGTGCAGCAAACATGTCCCTAATGTTTACACATTTGACAGCATCTGCCTCGAGTTTCTTTTAGTTTTTCTCCCTAAGTTTTTCCCAGCCTCCCTTCCGTTTTAGTGTGCTTTTGCGCTCCATCTCTCTTAGTATCTATCTAGTAACTATCCAGGCTAACTAAATTTATTTTGCCGGCCGGCTCGGCCCAAAACTACCGCGGAACTGAGACGGAGGTCGGGTGCTGCGTGCGTGCGTGACCCCTGACCCCCCCCCCCCCTTCTCTCTGTTGATTGGGCCAGCCCAGTGTCTGTATAGAAAATGGGCCAATGGGCCGCTGTCCATGATTTATGGGCCGTTCAATGGTAGCTTTCGATTTATGGGCCGTTCGATGGTAGCTTTCGGCCGGGCCGGCTGGAAAAAATAATTTAAAAAAAAAATAGACTTTCTTTTTTTTTTTTTTTTTGCCGGTCGGCTCGGCCCAAAACTACCGCGGCCCACCGGGCAAATGCCCGGTATGCCAGATGGCCAGTCCAGCCCTGGCTGGGAGGGAAAAATCACAGTATACCCACTAGAAAAAACTAGACTACACCACTGGTCTCACTGCTCCCCAGTCTTTCCCTTAATGAGAGATGGTTGCAGTGGCGGCTGGTGCTAAAATGTTTGGGTGGGGCACAGGTTATGGGGGCATGCTCCACGGGGAAGAATATCAACTTTAAAATCTGGATTTACAGTCAATTTTAGCATGAGAATAGCTCTACCCCCCTGTACAGACCTCGCCATCCCCTCTACCCCCCTGTACAGACCTCTTCATCCCCTCTACCCCCCTGTACAGACCTCTTCATCCCCTCTACCCACCTCTACAGACCTCTTCATCCCCTCTACCCACCTCTACAGACCTCTCCATCCCCTTTACCCACCTCTACAGACCTCTCCATCCCCTCTACCCACTGTACAGACCTCTCCATCCCCTCTACCCCCTGTACAGACCTCTTCATCCCCTCTACCCTCCTCTACAGACCTCTTCATCCCCTCTACCCTCCTCTACAGACCTCTTCATCCCCTCTACCCCCCTGTACAGACCTCTTCATCCCCTCTACCCCCCCTGTACAGACCTCTCCATCCCCTCTACCCTCCTCTACAGACCTCTCCATCCCCTCTACCCTCCTCTACAGACCTCTCCATCCCCTCTACCCCCCTGTACAGACCTCTTCATCACCTCTACCCCCCCTGTACAGACCTCTTCATCACCTCTACCCCCCTGTACAGACCTCTTCATCACCTCTACCCCCCCTGTACAGACCTCTTCATCACCTCTACCCCCCCAGTTTTCTCTACAATTTCTACAATTTTCTCTCTACAGTTTCTACACGTCAACGTGTACCGAAACACTTGTTTCCAACGTGGTCCTACGTTTCTCCTACACCAATACACATACAAAGAGCATAGAAACATACAAAGAGCATAGAAACATACAAAGAGCATAGAAGATACAATCAGAATACAGTCTGCCATTCCTTCTCCCAGCATCGATTTGGTTTTCCTATCATGACTGAAGGACAGATGATTCACTTACTTACACATGTTTGACTTCGGTAATAGGTCCAGTTGCAATATCAAGTTGGGAACAAAAGATGCCTCCTTCTAATCCATTTGTTCTATTTGTTTACAAAGTCCGGTAGTGGAAAGCAGAACAACGCATTTGTTACTTCACATCCCGCTAGCCATGTTTTCTTCTCATACCAACCCCTCGTAAATCCTCGGTTATACGATTTTCCAATTTTCCCTGCCTTATAAACTTGCTTTATAATTAAATTTGGTCTGGGTGGTCCTAATTCCTTTACTGTTAATTTCTCCTGGTTGCTACGACGGCTGAACGGTGTTTCTTTTAAAGATTCAACCGAGTTGTTCAGAACATTACTAGCCATGGTGAACGAACGTGACGCCGGCCGTATGACAAGACGTAAGCACGTACGATTCTTTGTGCATGTCCCAAAACCCCATAGACAAATGACCGAATGGCCTGAAGTTACCAAAATAGATTTTACATGCAAGTCTACGAGAACAGCCTAGTGCAATTTCGAGTAGACTGAAAGTTGCCCCGAAAGGGGCGGGACTTGAAGCAGATTGGAACATACTCCACAGAACACTAGCTGATTGGACTATGATATACTCCACAGAACACTAGCTGATTGGACTATGATATTCAGAAGCAACACTGTCTAGAAGTCATAGAAAAAAAATCTCTCTCTTCTCCCTTTGGTGGGGCATTGTCCAATTGCCCCTAATGAACCAGCCTCCCCTGGATGGTTGTCATTGACGGGTTCTTACCCCTCTGAAGGGCAATGGGGTCACAGAGAGACATACTGTAGCTCTGTACCACAATGGTTTTTCTCACAGTGAGAAGATCAGTAAAATGCATTTCTTGGCAGGGTATATACGGTATGTGCCAAAAAATAAAAAATACAGCCTTCTGTTACACAGAAAGCTCTGACCTTAGCTTATTTTTTGAGAAACGCTCATACTGTTTCACGAGTATGGTTGTTGCATACTAAATATCTAATATAGCTAATGTTATTTTTACCAAAATATCAAATGTCCTGTTTTTCAGTACGTCTTTGATTAGAATGAATCCGAATGAATGAATTAGAATGAATCCAAAAACAAAAGCAGTCGAAGAAACTGGCGCTACGGCTACTGATATTGTCCTAAACCTATCAGCCAGGGAGGAAGTGCTCTGTCTAAAGGGTTAGAGGGGGGGGGGGTAAAAGACCTCCCTGTTATCTTAGTGTAAAGGTCACTCACGCAGGTCTGACGGAAGAACCAAAAACAACAACCCTCTGAGTTTTGTTTTGCCCCACTAGTGCGGGCTATCTAGCCTGCCATGAGAGTCTGCAGACGTCACAGGGCCCTCTCATATCTGCACGCTGCCTGCATGATGAAAGATGCATTGTCACTGCAATGTGGGAACCTCCAAAACATGTTTTCTCTTTTTTACTTATGTGCGCATTTCTGTTATTGTTTTTACCATACACTCATTGTTTCTTGCTATAGACTATTATGACCTGATTTATTATGGTGTCTCAGGGGTTGTTTATGCTAGTATTACAGTATGCTGAATATATATACTGTACGTCTGGATGATATATCTTCCCACCTCTTATGAGAAACTTTTAGAGAATTGATTTCGAGAAAGTAGCGCTCCTTCACATGCAGTGGTTACATTAGAAGTAAGTGCTTTAGGACAGACTACTATATGGCTGCTCTTTGCAGTGCGTAACACTGTTTCAATAGATATACTGTACAGTACCAATAAATTCAATTCAATTCAATTCAACTTATTATTATTCGCCATGTGCAGTGCACTAGGAACATGACTTGGTATTCTACCATGCTAAACAAGCTACAGTACATACAACAGCAAGACGACAATACAACAAAACTCAAGACAAAATATATAGTACCAATATGAGTGAATATTATGAATAAATAAACTAAGTGCAAGAACATGTAAAGTGCAAGGTGCAATGTTCAGGAGTTATTGAGGAGGGCTGTGGCTTTGGGGAAGAAACTGTTGAAGTGGCGTGATGTTAAATACTGTACTTGCAACATGGAGCAATTACTGTACCACTTAAGCATTCATGTTTTAGTACTAATTGAATGCATGTACATACATACTGTACAAAGTAGTGACATTAGGTATTCCCATATGTAGTAGTTACTTTGGAATAATGCCAATGTAATGTGAAGTGTTGCCAAATATATTTATTCGCTTACAGTAGTATCTGCATCCTCCCAGTCTCCTTTGGCTGAAAGATGCGAAAACAGTCACAGGAAGAGTCTGTCCAGGCTAGGGGCTTTTTCACCTTCCTATTGTTTCCTTCTAGACCTGGACAGAGAGAACCCTGCCCTCCCAGACACACACTCTACATGCACACACACACGCACGCACACACACACACACACACACACACACACACACACAGAGAACCCTGCCCGTAGTCCCAGACACACACTCTATGTGCACACACGCACGCACAAAAGCATGCATGCACACACGCACACGCACACACACGCACACACACACACACACACACACACACACACACACACACACAGAGAGAGAGAACCCTGCCCCTTAGTCCCAGACACACACTCTATATGCACACACGCACTTACAAAAGCATGCATGCACACACGCACACACACACACACACACACACACACACACACACACACACATACACACATACACACAGAGAACCCTGCCCCTTAGACCCAGACACACACTCTATATGCACACACGCACGCACAAAAGCATGCATGCACACACACACGCACACACACACACACACACACACACACACACACACACACACACACGCACACACACACACACACACACACACACACACACACACACACACACACACAGACCAAAGGAGGGAATTCACATTATACTGTGGACATGGGGCAATAAACGTGCAGTCCTATTAGAATGATAAACAAAAACATGCCGCAGAGAATGAGGAAATATAATGCAGCAAAGATGGGGAGACAGACTGTACAAACTCAACACTCTCTCAAAAGGATAGACCTTTACCTAGCTCGTAAATCTATAGTGCTAAAGGCCACCGGCTAATGTTTTGACTGTGCCATTGTGCTTTATTTTAAAGGCCATGTTACTTTTACGATGCTTGTTGAGGGTTTTTATTTTGAGCCTATAAATCGTTGTTTTTACAGAACGGCTTGGAGGATTGTCTCTCTATGAATCTAGAAAACAGAATAACAAAGCCGACTGCTAGCAGAAGCTGACCTCTTACTCTTTAGGCTTTCAGCTAATTACAGGGATGTGACACGTATTGTACTGTAGCAGTGCCCTTTACACACCGAGGAATAATACCTGGATATTAACTAGGAAAACACAGACAGGCACTTCATTTTTATGTGAGGCTATATATTTTTCATGTCATGCAAACTTGATTATGGAGATTACAGCTTAATGCCACGCAATGGGACATTAATGGGACGTCTCACATAGTTAACAATAATGAAAGGAGAAAATGGGCTGGGAAAATGATAAAGGTGACAGGTAAACGTATGTTCAAAAAGCAGATAAGGAAACACCTGGGTACAGCAAACCTGTGACACTAGATGGTGACGCACCGTAGATGGACATGTGTAGTCCTCTCTAACATGGTTGTAGTTTGTTGTATTTTAGTTTGTAGTTTGTTGTATTTTTATGTAACTAGAATAAGTGTTTCATATTATGCCAAATGTAAAATTGTATGATATATTTTAATGTTTGATATTTGTAATTTAAAGTATGTTTTATATGTTAAATGTTACTTGTAATGTATGTTTTAAATGTGGACTCCAACTAGATATATATACGTGTTTTATATTATGCCAAATGTAAAATTGTATGATGTATGATATATGATATATTTTAATGTTTGTTCTTTGTAATTTAAGTATGTTTTATATGTTAAATGTTATTGGTTATGTATGTTTTAAATGTGGACCGCACTAAAAGTAGCTCATGCCTATGGGTATACCTAATGGGGATCCTTCCAATACATAAACAAATAAACAAAATGCTGCATCCCATTACTACCCAGAGAGGGTAAACACCAGACCCAGGTGGTGGTCTGTACTGTAGAACCAGAGACTGTCTTGGTTGGTTTCGGTGGCCGACTGTATTGATTAGCTACAGAGGTTCTTGGGTCTTTGGGGAATAGAGCCTTTATTTGCTGTTGTTGTTTTTTGACGATGTGCTGACTTGGTCCACCTGTTTACTGCAGTACTGTGGTCCGGGGCTGTGTCACTGGGGGGAGGTGTGAGTAGTGGTGTTCCTGTGTTTATGCGGGTTGGGAGAGAGCCTAGTATACACTGCTGACACCAAGGTTTTGTATTTAACTTTTTTCGCAAACTACTTTTAGCTAGCGCTACTAGCTCTTTTGGCTACTTATGTGATGTTAAGTTGTTGTGGGTCACTGACTTCAACACATGTCTGACTCTGAGCACATACAATGTACATACATACTGTCCACCTAAACTGATTTATAACCATTTATATAATTCAAATGATATAAACTATTCAAACGATTCAATGTTCATGTTCTTCCACCTCAGACACAGTCTTCTCTCAACAGTGTTAATCAGAACGTAAAGCTCAGGTCAAATAATCACGTCCCTGAAGACTTCATCGGTTGCTATTGGATTTTCCCCAGGCTTGTGATCAATACACACATGTCAATAGTCGTTCAGTGTCTCAGTGACGTCCCACACTTTACCACTCACTAATTACAAAGGTGTTCAGGTCACTGAAAAAAGAGTTAAAGACATGCTCTGAAACCACACACATCAATACACTACACTAGCCTTCCATATACTAAAGCATTATCAACGACTCCATTATTTCCTAGAGATGAACTTCACAGACCAATGTGTCAATGTGTCAATGACACATGTTGCGAATGAGGTTGCGAGAATTCACAGTGACCAAAAACAAGGGGTTTCCAGTAATTGGCTGACTTACAGCACAACCTCTCACACCTTTACCCCCACCGGGGACAACAACATTAATCACATCCAGGTCCCCTCTGTGGCACTCAGAGCAGGTGTTACCAAACATCTCTGCATACTAGGGTCTGGGAACAAGTTTCTGACCCTTTTCCCTGATCGGTTTCCTGTTTGGTAGTAGTTAGGGGGAGGGGAGAGGGGGCTGGAGGTCGGTTTGTTCTCTGGTACACTGACATGTTTTTCCTGATGGCTCCCTTCTTTCTCTTGTCCAACGGAGCTCTGTGCCAGGTGGACAGACAGAGCAATAATATAGCACACAACCCCTCGTAGTCCAGGACATTTGTGTCCTCAATCCAAAACATGTTTTTTCCGTCTGTGTCACATCTGAAACGATATTTACCTTTACTCTGCTCCCATTCTTTCTCTATCCATAACAACATTGACAGACTATGCTCCTGCTTCAGTGGCAAAACATGTGTACAAGTGAAACCATAAAAAGTGCAAATTTAGCTACAGTGAATACCCTCTAAAGAGAAAAACAATCGTGCATTGCCAAAGTCCAGGCATGAGCTATATTTAGAGGTACTTTGCCATTTCAAGAATGAAAGGTTACTCGTTGCAATTGTGATTGTGCCACACTGACGCATTTAAAACTGGTCATGGCTTGAATAATATATCATGCTAATAGACTTTTGAAATATTCCACGAAAACATAAACAAAGTCAATCAAGCAGTGTGTGTGCATGATTAGATTATTTTAATGTTATATCATTTTAAATACATTAGTCCACTGCATACTGTAATGAACGATTTGATTGATGTGATAGGACGTTCTATGACCCTACCATTTGATGCAATTATATATAACATACGCTTTAACCCAGTGCCCATACAAAGTTTGAACAAGGTATGATTATAAGGTCATTCTGCTGGTTAGGAAGGCATTCAAACTCTATACAGTGGCGGGGTGTCAGACAACATCTTTAAGACACAGTCTCAGGGACCTGCATGCTGCACCCACTGTGTGTCCAGAGTAATGCTTCTGCAATGCACAGTGCTTTCTGCACCAAGCCATCTGGAAAGGGGGTTTTGCTGTGTCTAACACATGGCATATCTCTGTAGTCCATAGGACCACCGATGCCCTGCAGCGATACATCACAGCACATTTGATTGTACTTTTCTCCTCTGTTTTCTCCTCCATTCCAGTTAGGCTATAGGCCAGTGGCGGACTCAGGCTGTTTGAAGGGCAGGGGCGAAAAGAAAAAAAGGGCACCTACTGCACAACATGGGACCCCGTCAGTGCACATGGTCAAGTTTAGACCATTGGGCAGCCAATAGGGCACATCCTCTAATTTTCGCCTCTCAAAAGGGCATTTTTGCCACTCAAAAGGGCACTTAAGAGAGACGTTTTTCAACCGTGGGGGCACCAGGAGGGGCGGTCGCCCCCCCCTGCCCCCCCCCTGAGTCCGCCAGTGCTATAGGCAAATCCCCCCAAGGTCTGCTGCATCATCTGACCTTCATGTGTTCAGAAGAGAATAGAAGTGAGATGTTCCCCTCCCGACATGTGAGCTGTCAAAACTCTCCCAGCCTCCTCCTGTGTCTACAGGAGGTCTTGATGTCCTTGAACAGCCACTCTTACAAGTCCCAGTTGGAGGTTATTCAAAGTTTGGCTTTCCTCAAGCCCCCTAGACACAGCACAGCACCAGTCAGTCAATCAGCTCACGTTAGCCTGATACCTAAGGGGTTAATGTTGCCCAACCTTGTCCATCTGTTGCTAAGGAAGTTTTGCCTGTTGTGCAGGAAACAGGGAGAGCGGTTTCCTGTTATGAAGAGAGGTTTTTAAAGCGTTG
>NC_137685.1:4806151-4823651 GCF_963989245.1 Nansenia antarctica | reverse complement strand
GACGGGGGAGGAGGAAGCTGGGGATTTCTCTTGTGACACACACTGCAGTGCGCTTCCGCCTGTGTGTGAGGAGTATCCCTATGATGTGATTGGCCCCTCAGATAATACCAGTGATCCGTGTGACCCTGCTGAGGCAGGTGAGGCAGGTGACACAGGTGTGTGGCAACCCGAGCGGGCTACCAAGGACCCCTCTGGACGTTTCCGTTTCACGGCGAGCACTGAGGATGTGTTTGGGCCTTATTCCATCATAGAGGTGGTGCCTGCGGACATGACGAACACAGCCGACCCTGAGGTGAACCAGGATGACGAATGCAGCGATGACAAACCGTACACTTCAAAGCAGTCGGAGACGGCAGCTGGCACCTCTAACCAAGAGCCTTACTATGTGTCATCGGGAGACGTGGCAGAGCTAGAGGATAAGCAAACACTCTTAGGAGAAAACGAGGTCCAGGGAGGTCCTGACGACTCAAGCCGACACACAGATAAAGCCAAGGACAGCGAGTCTGTGGATGAATACGCAGACATCAGTGATTCTCTCCAGCTGGAGGGTGCGTCCTCTGAGGATTACGTGGAGATAGGGGACGACGACGAAGAGGAGGACACGGAGAGAAAGCAGATCAGAGGGAAGAGTGTGAGAGAGAGAACGGCCAAGCGAGAGCAGGCGTTACTCGGCCAGCGCAACAGCTGCCAGCCCCGGCTCAGGCTGTGCAACATAACAGTGCCGACCGACCTGGAGCTGGGGCGCACCCCCGAGCTCACCAACAGGGTGGTCTTCGCCCACACCACCGAGGCCTTCGAGGAGGACATCGAGGAGCTGGACTGCCACATCGTGCCTTACTCCGACGACTCGGACTCGGATAGCGACGAGCACATCTACGAGGAGGCCGGGTTCGACTCCGAAGGGGAGAACTTTATCTCTCTAGACCGCAGTAAGAGCATCGTGACGCGTTCCCGTTCCTACTCCGGCAAGATCACGGGGTTCGTTCCCGAGACGGTTCCTGAGGAGACGACGGCGGAGTACCAGAGTACTCACGACTACTGCACGGTGGCCCTGGACCAGAACGGAGAACCTCTGAGACGCCCGGAGCAGCTGGAGGTCAACAGACTGATCCCGTCTCTGAAGCCACGATCCCGCTTCCTCTTATACCCACGCTCCTATTCCGCCGAGGGCAAAGACCTGTCATTGGCCGCTCACACGGAGGCCGACCAATCCCTGAGGGAAGAGGGCAGGATGAGGAGGAAAGACAACACCCTCTCCCTGCCGTGTGTCATCACTTCCTCGGGGAGCTTCTCTACTCAACGTAGCCATCAGTCGTCCAGTGGCGTTTCGACGCCGACCTCTCTGGCGGACATCCCGCCCCCCTTCGAGCTGGCTTACATCACCAAGAGGCCCGTGACCAAGAGCTCCCCGTCCCTCCTGATCCAGCACGAGTCTACTACGGACATTCCCAAGAACAAGAAGAAGTCCTCCTTCAAACGCTTCCTGGCCCTGAAGTTCAGGAGGAAGACAGGAGAGAGTAAGGCCTTCGGCGACGGCAGCATCCGCTCCTCGCGCTCGTCCTCCGAGTCCAGCCACCACGGGCCGGTAAGAATCCTGGACCTGGAGCGTCGGAGCACCGGCAGCTCCCCGCAGCCCCAGTCCCGCATGATGAAGCCTCAACAGCGCCCTCCGGACCTGCCCGCCACCTTCCTCCTCTACAAAGACCACCAGAAGAGAAACGGAGACCCCAAAGCCTTCGGGGGCCGGGGCGTGTCCAGGGTGGAGTCTTTCGAGGAGCGTTCTCGACGGCCCCTCATGCCCCTCCCTCTGACCAAGCCACGGTCCATATCCTTCCCCAGTGCGGACACCTCGGACTACGAGAACATCCCCGCCATGAGTTCAGACTACGAGAACATCCAGATCCCCCAAGGCAGGCCCACGCGAGCCAGGACAGTCACAGAGTTCTTTGAGGACCCCAACCGGATGACAATCCCCTCGAACGAGAACGACGGCTATGTGGATATGAACAGCTTCCCTGGGATCGACAGCAAACCCCAGTCTCCCGAGCAAGAGACTGAAAGGTATAGTTATTGATATTAATTTATTATCGATTGAATTATTAAATCGTATTTTTTCGGCATTATCTATGCTATGAGTTTTAACCTTTTATTTATTTATTATTTTCAATGGGTGAAAACAACGACAACATCATAGATTTTCAGTCTATGTTATATTTTTATGATTTCGTTTCGGCCCTTGGTCTTGAATGGTCTGCATCAGTATCACCGATAAATAAATAATCTTTGTATATGATAGCTCACAGCTTTCAGAGGGAGTGCTTCTCTCTCCAATCCCCAAACCACTCTCCACACGCAGATAGCCAGTGGACTTGTTTAGCCAGGGCCTCATCAGTTCAACTTCTGCAATCTCCTGACCGGCTGACAGATAACTGTAGGCTAGCTCTAATGAACAGCAGGCACCTAGCTGAGCTGGGTTCCCTTTCTTGGAGAGGGGTTCTGTGAGAGATGAGCAGCCTGCTGCGCTGAGGCTCGTTGGGTTTTAGAAGATGGACAATGCATGTGGGAGAGCTCATCAAGGTTTTCAAATGTTCCTGTGTCTGAAGGTCGCATCTGCTCCCTCCTGCAGGCTTCATGTGTGTGTCTGAGGGGATGGAATTGCTCATAGAGATGAAATAGCTCACAGAGCACAGAGGTTTATTCACAATGGATGTAAAGTAATTACTATGTGTTACAATTAAAAGTGAGTGTGTGTGGGCGGGGGGAGGGAGGGGGGGGGTGAATAAAAAGGTACTCTAGAGGGAGAGAGGAGGACAGGGATGTGGAAAGATGAGAGAAATAGAGGGGGGGGGTGGAAGAAAGGGAGGGAAGATAGTAAGGGAGAACAGAAAGAGAAGGGAAAAAAAGGCATGGGTAGGAGAGACAGAGTGAGGAGGAAAGAAACAAGACTGTTTGAGAGAGCGAGAGAAAGAGAGTGAATGTGCACAGAGGGAATGGGGGAGAGGGTACAAGTAGCAGCTTGGTGTAATTGCTCTCCTGTACCTGACACTTGTGGTTAAGTTTAGGATCGCTTTTATTAAAGGAGCTTCTCCTTCCTGCGTGCTTCTCTTTCATTGGGCCCTGGAGGAGTTACCTACTGCAGGATGAGATAAGAGAAGAAGAAATATGACTGGGGCTGGTAAGGACCGAATGACCCTCGCTGTGCCAGCACTAGACGCTACAGCCAGTCTCCCCTCCAGTCACAATTAGACAACTGTGTTTGATGGTCTGTGTGTGGTCATAGGGACAGGCCATTACCAGGGGCCTCCTAGCAGCTTTCTGATGAATTTCCAGAGCAGTTATGTCATGGTTTCCTCAGCGACCGGATATTGTATTTCATTTCATACGTTTCCCACTCATTTCGTTATTTTTATTTGGAGGGCCATTTGATTCATATGTTGCCTACATATTATGTAATTATATTTAAATAGGCTACACGGTTTGATATGTTACCTTAATAAAAAAATCCCTACAGTTGTATTTTGCACTTGAAAGCATCACGCAGGCAGTGTGGTTTAATGATGTGCCTATAAACTATGGAAAAGATAGGCCTAGGGTAAGCTCCCTTTAAAGAATAAGTATAGCTTTTGAGGGAACCACAAAATCTTCTCACAAAATCACACTTATCGTCAGCTCTTTTACAGCCATTGCTTGTTTCCTAGCGTATGAATACCATACCCTATCATGATAGAGGATCCTATTCTGTGTATATTATCTCTGGTTCCTGTTTGTTCGGAACCAGTGTGCCACACGTTTGAATCTCCTCATCGCCCAGACAATAGTCCCTCAGGGCAGGCTCTTTTTCTCCTGGTGACGTTATCGATCAGGCTCTTTGTGTGCCGGAGGTCTCACACCTTAGACAACACTGGTGCAAGGAGGCCTCCGATCTGTCCTGTCGCCTCTCCTCTCCTCTCCTCTGCTGCTACATTCCCCCTAGAGATGCCTCTGTTGCCGGGCCCCGGGCCGGGGCCGCTGTCTCTGCTGTTTGTTTTCTTTTCATTCATGTGTGTGTGTGTGTGTGTGTGTGTGTGTGTGTGTGTGTGCGTGCGTGTGTGTGTGTGGGTCTTTTTTCCTTTTTAAGCTCTTGCTGAAGCTCGCTCTTGTGTTTGTGTGTGTGTGTGTGTGCGCGTGTGTGTGTGTGTCTTTTTTCCTTTTTAAGCTCTTGCTGAAGGGTTGACATTGCTACTGTCCTAGCCGGCCTGGCCGATGACAGCAGGGTGATTTATTGAGAATGCATCAGAAGTCCAACACTCTGAGAATGCATTAGAAGTCCAACACTCTTAGAATGCATTCAGAAGTCCAACACTCTTCTCACAAGAAGTCAACGCACATTCTCTCTGGAGCACATAGAGAGGATCAGCAACTGTTGTGGGCGCAGTGACCAGTGGACTGCAGCGAGACAAAGGAACAATAAAGCAGGCACATAGTTCTAGAGACGTTAGGAAGCAAACACACCAGAGGTCATTTGTTTTCCTCGGGTTTGATTAATGTACAGGACAAACAATGGTGAAGGGTGAAGATGCACACTAATGTTTTACCAGTATGCATATCCAAGACGACCTTAATGAATGTGCACGCCTTTGTAAAAGCCTTTGAGTCTCTGCTTTATCTGAGATGGAACTTGTTGGGTCTGGACCTAAATGTTAGAAGAAACAGGCCTTGCACTTGTATGGGGGGACAAGTAGATGAGTGAGCTGTATACAAGAAAGCATCGTGTCATAGGACAAAGCCTCTTGGCTGTGCTTACGTCTCCTTCAGGGAGCATCTAGGGCTAGTCAGTGTGCTCTGTGATGACTCTGTCCCGAGCGTACCAGTGAGATAGAACTAACCATTGATGACAGCAGCAGTGACGTTATAGGCTATATCATTGTCCTCCATCTCTTCTCCATCACTTACGTTCTATGCTAAACTGTTCAGAGAGGAGCTTCTATCCTAAACCCGACAACCTTTCGAGCAAATGCCCTATTACTGTACAGCAGCAGGCCCATATCATGTGGTTTATAGTTCCCCTGTGGCTCCGTGCCGTGTTAGTTCTGGTCAGACAGCCGTCCTAGAAGTGCATTGTTGTACAGGGCGGTGGCTTGCTGCGTGCTGTGGCGAGGTGGCCGGTGGCCGGGGCGGGCGGGCGGGCAGGCAGGCAGGGCGTGGGGCTCCGCGGGCCCGTTGCCAGGCCTTCTGAGGTCATTGCCAGGTCATCCCCAGGGAGGAAAGAGTCCTGCCTATGAGCTTCCACTCTGCTGTTTACAGGAAATGCAGGACAAGGGCGGTGGGGTAAGGAGGAGACATAGCCTACTGCAGGTTTGGGGTCGGGGGGGGGGGGGATGGGGGATGGGGGTCAGCAGGTCTGGGTGGAGGAGAGGCAGTGTGGAGGCTCTCCCAGACTCTCCTGCAACTGAAACAACAAGATGAGGTGGAGTGTTGTCGGGAATGCCAGGTCTGCTATTAACACCAATGTGGTGGTGTTGGTTGTTGTCTATCCCTGACAGAATAATGCTCTGTTGTTTAAGATACTGTTTGTTGGTTTAAAAAGGGTTCGTGCAGTAAGACCTTACCAGCTCCCACAGTGTTTTGATTTCATTGTGGGCTTTATTTTTGAGTCCTTACTGTACAGCAGTGACGTGCCGTGAGGTCAATGGTTGGGGAGGCACTGGCTAGAATCAGAGCCAGATTTACACACATATGAACCCAATAGAGGTAGCTTAAATTCACCTTTCAATTGGCAGGTTGCACAATACTATTGGCGACGGTGTGTTTCATATTGCATATCAGCATTCTTTGCACACATGGGTAACACACACACACAGGTAACACACACATCCAGGTAACTTACGTATTCGATTCACGTTTTATAGGCCAGTGCAGTTCCACTATTCATACTCATTCAACACAGATGAAAATATATATTGCATGTTCTATATTTGTAAATGAAATAAATATCCTAAAAACCTTATCTATGTTCCCGCTACAGTGATATGGCTATGCGTTGACAGCCACCAGATTGAGTTGCAGTACCACTCCATTTGAAACAAGTGTTATTTTCTGTCCCTTTTGTTTGAAGTAGCTAGGTCCTTAAGCTCAGGCATTGGTCTTCCATTGTTTATCACTCCCTGCTTTGATTGAAAGTAACATTTCGAGACATTTTTAAGGTTAGAGAAAGCTTTCCATTTTTGCAGCCGCTGGAAGTTTTTTCTAGAGCTAGCTAACGTGATGGGAGAACAAGTGTCAATGGTAAATGGTAAATGGACTGCACTTATATAGCGCCTTTTTTGCTGCTCCAAAGCTGCTCCAAAGCGCTTTACAACGGCCTCTCATTCACCCATTCACACACACGTTCACACACCAATGGCGGCAAGCTGCCATGCAAGGCGCCGGCCCGCTCACTGGGAGCAATTTTGAGGTTCAGTGTCTTGCCCAAGGACACTCTACCGCCTGTGCCACAGCCGCCCCGAAAAGTGTCAATTACAGTACGTGGCCTCAAAACACGCCCCCCTCTGGTATGACAGGTCAGCCTCCGCCTCCCCTGACCTCCCCTGACCGCACGTCCCTGCCTCTACAGTACAGTAACACTCAGTGTCGTAAGCGAGTCTCATTCATTCATCCCTGTGTTTTTCATGGTTGAGAGTGAAGGAATGTGACAGGAGGATAACTGCTGCCTCTGAAGGTCAGAGTAGTGAGGCCCTCAGGTTGTTGTCGTTGTTTGTGGCCTCTTCCATCATGTCAGCCACGTTCAGGCACACCAGGCAGGTGCCAGGGCTCTTAGCCTGCTGCCTCATAGAACACTGTCACACAATTAGCAACCAAACAGCCACAGGCTACACACAAGCACCAAACAATTTAAAACGGCAGTTATTTTTTAAATCCCCATCTGCATCCACGTCTCCCGTGTCGCGTGGAATAATGAACCGATTTCAGCCTTTCCTATTTCCCATAATGGCGCTATTACAAGAACAGAAAGGGCTCTCTGATTGCACCTAATACATATAACTCAATATTTAGCTCAATTGAATTACATATTATTACAAGCCTCACCAAAGGACGTATAGGTTTTTAAAAAATAGAAAATCATTGTATGTGCTTCTGAATTTGTCACAGTAGATTTAACTTGGCGGTATTATAAAAGACATGGGTTGCATAGGCAGCGATTGCTGGTATAATTACATTGTTGTAATGATCTGGTTAAAGTGCTGAGAGTAGTGTTCGTTTTGCCTGTTTTACAGATGGCAAAATTACAGGAAGTCTTTCGCATATGGAACCCCAAAAACTTATTGGAATTTTAAATGTGGAATGTATTAGCTAAGGAAAATAAATCATTAACGAACCATTAGACTACCTATTACTGTACACCATGTTGGATAGTAAATTACTTTATGTAAGTAAAATATTTATCTAACTAGCTATATAAAGTGATGTATAGTTGTTCCTACTATGAAAATATAATGTGAACCTGTGCCTTGCAGATATTGAGAGAGAGAGAGAGAGAGAGAGAGAGAGAGAGAGAGAGAGAGAGAGAGAGAGAGAGAGAGAGAGAGAGAGAGAGAGAGAGAGAGAGAGAGAGAGCGAGAGAGCAAGTAGCCAGGCTATAAAGTAGCAGCTCTGATTCACGGCAGCAGTGATGAATGAGAGAGAGAGAAAGAGAGAGAGAGAGAGAGTGAGAGTAGTGTCGCATAGTAGAGTAGAGTAGAGTAGTGTTCAGAGACTAGGACTCAGGTGTGAAACAAAAACAGAACTGGTAAAAGGCAAAGGTGAAAACCTGGAGGAATTTCAGTTGAAAGTTGGTGAGAAAACCTGCTACCTACCATCCTTCATCTCCTCTAATACAGTAAACCAGAGCTCACAGGATTAGAGGGTTTAAAGACCCCCCTCTCTCCCCCCCCACCCATCACCTGGAAACCCCAGCGTGACCTGCCCCCCCTCTGGAGGATAGCAGGAGGTCACAGATGAGTAATGACAGCTGCAGTCCAGCCAATAGAACGGAGGTGTGGGTCGGAGCCCTACAGTGTGGTCTGGACTGCATGAAGGATGACTGTGTCTCAGTGAATATGAAGTCCAGCTGGGAACTCTTTTAACCTTTAGTACTTTAGGGAGCTGAGGGAGTAACAGTCATCTAATAGCCTCTATCTCTCGCAGCGGGAGCTGTTTAAGGCATCAATACCAACTTGCTCATTACCTTCTGTGTGCGTGTGGCGTCCGCGCACTTCCACAATGGGATTGTGTTTGTGTCGGTTGGTATTGTGTTTTGTGCGTTTGTGTGTCTCTGTAAATATGTCGAAGGTTTCAGTTGCTAACTCCTCTTGAGTGTTTCCCTATGGTCTGATTCGCTGTAATGAACCTGTTCACGGCAGGATCCCAGATCCGACAGACGGCTCCACGCTGTTAATGTCCCTGCAATCTGGCCCCAGTCAACCATGTTACAGCTGTAGGACACAGAGGGGAACCGTAGGGGAACCGTAGGAGATGGATATACTCCACAGCCTTTCTTACCAAATGTGATGTCTTTCTTTCTTTCTCTTTTGTTTTTGCAGCAGAAGCGTCTAATATAGAGTCTTAACTAGTGAATACACTGTAGGGGCTTTTTTGGGGTTAGTCTCCCTGATGTCGTAGTGCCTTTGCTATTGAATGTAAAGTCTCCTTTCACTCTATCTGACAGTGCCTATACAGTAAATAGAAGCTTTCTAGTTCATATAATTGTTTTCTTTCTCTCATTGCTGATGTTGCTGCTGCACCTGTACAAAACCGTTGCTACTGAATCTTATGTCCCTTTCCTGTCTCTCTGATGTTGCAGTGCCTATACCGAGCCTTTGCTACTGAATCTTATGTCCCTTCCCTGTCTCTCTGATGTTGCAGTGCCTATACCGAGCCTTTGCTACTGAATCTCTTATGTCCCTTTCCTGTCTCTCTGGTGTTGCAGTGCCTATACCGAGCCTTTCCCAGTGAACCACGTCCCTGCTGGTCTATCGGCTGAGGAGGAGAATGGACGTACCTCAGAGGAGGAGGAGGGGGGTTTGGAGCAGAGCTACGACAGACAGGTGAGTCATATATCCTCAACATAACAAAGACGATTAATAATATCTAGGCCCCATTGAGTTAGTCAGTGGTACGGAAGGAGAATCACTGATACTCTGTAAGTTCTTTATGCTTTACAAGGCACAGTTGACAGTATTATTCCACATCTTGGAGTCACTTCTGTTGGCCTTATCGTAGTACATGCACTTCAAAGTTCACTGAAGTTCGCTGCACAGATCTTCAGTGATTTGGGCATGAAACACTTGTCAGTAAGTATTGTATGTATTTTTAATCTGGACAGCCTTTTCTTCTGTGATTTATGGCAGAATGTGTTGGTTGGAATGTGTCAGTTCAGTTGGCGTGCGTCCACTTTTCTTTACGTAAGCAGACATTTTTTTACAGCAGCACAGAAGAGGGACCCCACCCCGTTCCTCTGCCACAATAATATACGCCTGGCTCTGGTCATGTGACTCACACTTCCTTGTTTTCTTCTTCTTCGAAAGAAGAAAACAATCAAGGAGAGAAATACTTGAGCTTGTTCCTGAGAACGATCATCCCCCCTTGGATGAATGTGTTTTGCTCACCATTCCAAGGAAACAAGGATCAACATGCCATTAGTGTTATTATTTGTAAATGGATCTGCTTTAGGAAAAAACACCATTCACAAGACTGGGGGACCAATGGCACACGAGTGCCTAAATGTGTCCCAAGATTATGTAATCTAATGTTCCTGAATGCTTTGAAGCTCAGTGTTTATAGCCTCTAAATCAGTAGGTGCACGGTTGTCGCCACGAACACAGCCCACTCATGTATAATGCATCTGAATTGTAAGTCATGCATTTGTGAAAAGCTTTCACGTCTATGCTCCACTCTAATGAAATAATCAGTCTTATTTTGACAGCGGGAAAATCCCAAAAATCAGAATGTGCTTTTCCTCAATCTCCTCTGCGTCCGCGTAGCTTGTTGCTATTAATGTTTCCCAGGAATAAGTGCCCACAGAGAGCCTTTAAACATTAGCTTTGTTCATTCATCTCCTGCTGCTTTGCCGCTTCTGTCACGCAGATTGATGGGCGATCCCGAGCGTTCTACGTCGCCAAAGAGCTGGTGGACTCCGAGACACTGTGAGTATCTGTGCTAATGTATACAGCACTCTCCCTGCTTCATGCAGGCCTATTCTCTCTCTCTCTCCCTCTTTCTTTTTCTCTCTCTGTCTCTCCCACTCTCTGTCTCTCTCTCTCCCTCTCTCTCTCTCTCTCCCTCTCTCCCTCTCTCCCTCTCTCCCTCTCCCTTTCTCTCTCTCTCTCTCCCTCTCTCCCTCTCCCTCTCTCTCTGTCTCTCTCTCTGTCTCTGTCTCTCTCTCCCTCTCTCTCTTTCTCTCTCTCCCTCTCTCTCTCTCCCTCTCTCTCCCTCTCTCTCCCTCTCTCTCTCTCTCCCTCTTTCTTTTTCTCTCTCTCTCTCTCTCTGTCTCTCTCTCTCTCTGTCTCTCCCTCTCTCTCTCTTCTCTCTCTCCTCTTCATCACTGTCTTTGCTAATTCATTGAGCAGCCTCCACAGCCAAACCAAACTGGCAGCCAATTACAAGATAGATTGTCTTCTGTAAGTTATTGAATATTAGTATAACCGTTTTTCTCATATACTTTATGAGCAAATATTACTTATAATAGAATATTATATATTTTTAAAATATGTATACACCTATTTTAGTCGTCTGTAAATGTTGCTTTACAATGTTCATCTTTGGATGTTCTTATAACAGCACCAACAAACCTGTAAGAGAACACTTTCCAGAAGTGTGAGTGAGATTTCTTTTTAATCTGACAACTGTAGCATCTCTAACACTCTCTTCTTCTTCTCTTTCAGACATGTCAAGGCACTCAAGCTCCTTCAAGAGGTAGGAACAGAACACTCAAACGTTGCCAAAATACGGGTGTGAGGATGTGAGGCATCACTCACATTGGTCACATGATCACTCACATCCAAATTTGAATGGAATTTATCCTGGAAAAATACCCCTGTATGTAGTGACTCCAATTATAGGTTCCATAAGCCATTGATGACATCACTTCCTGTGTGTCTGCTCCCTGTCAACCCCCCTCCCCCGACCACCCCCCACCACCACCCCCCATTGCTCAAGTTTATCAGTGTTGTTCCAGCAAGGTTGACTTCCTCATCTTGACAACGTTGACATGGTCAGCTCAGAGGTAGTCAGTCAGAGAGGGTGACGCAGAGCGTTACACACCAAGGCTTTGTTTGGGGGGTGTTCTCCCCCTCGTTACACAAGCACTCAGCCACAACGTGGCGTAGCTACAGTACCGGACAGAGAAAAGGTCAAGAATAGTGCCAGTGTTATACCTTCTATTCAGTGGTGCGTAACCACTATAACCTGACCTCCTCCTCCTCAGGAACGGATAGAATACAAGATAGCAGCAAGCAGAAAGCAGATTGGTTTTCTGGAGAAGCCTGCAGAACAATGAAATCATGTTAACGGGGGCGGCTGTGGCGCAGGAGGTAGAGCTGCCGTCTAATGATCGCAAGGTTGGCAGATCAGCGGTTCGAGCCCCGGCTGGCCACATGTCGAAGTGTCCTTGGGCAAGACACTGAACCCCAAATTGCTCCCAGTGAGCCGGCCGGCCGGCGCCTTGCATGGCAGCTTGCCGCCATTGGTGTGTGAATGTGTGTGTGAATGGGTGAATGAGAGGCCGTTGTAAAGCTCTTCGGATAAAGGCATAGCTATATAAGTCAGTCCATTTACCATTTAACGTATGAAGTTTTCAATGAGGCCAGTACCCGTGAGGACCGGCTCCAGAGGTGAGCCGCTGAGTCCCAGGAGTCAGCCATGCATCAGAACCAGCCGCTGTCATTCCTCTCCATTATTCCTGGTTTGCTGCCTGTCAAAGCAAGAGTCCAGTCTAGGTCCCAGCAGAGTGGCTTTGGAAGATGGATCTGTTCCAGAGAAGCACTGTAGCATGACCTTCATACTGTACAGTACATGGAATACTCAGGGTTCCCGCGCTGGTCTTAAAAAGCCTTAAAGTCTAAAATCGACTATCCAATCCAATTTACAAGGCCTAAAAAGGTCCTAGATTTCAGTTATTCGGTCTAAAAATTAGGTGCTAGGTCTTAGAAATTAGATCCTGCAAGGAAATCAGTCCGACCACATCTATTTACGCGGAAATTAATCAAGCTGGAACCTTTTTTGTCTGTATGGCAGTGAAATCCCTAATTTCATCACCTCGAGGATGACAAAAAGCTATCATATGGTCTCGCGAATAGGTCTAAAATTCTATTCAAAGAGGTCTAAATTTTTTTCTAAAAATGTCTTAAATTGTACTTGTTGAAACTTGTAGGAACCCTGAATACTGTATATTAAATGCTGTACTTATAGACAGCAATTTGTGCAATCACAGAGGAAATAAAACATTTTACTTACTTACTTACTTACTTTATAAAATACTACTACTAAAAAGCTTGTGGTTTGAGATTGGAGATGGGAATCGGAAACAGCGAAGGAGAGAGAGTCAAGACTAGAATCTTCTTCTGCGTCTGATGAACATTTGTCAACGGTAGTGTTGCTCTGTGTAGGGCTCGGCTAGTTGGAATGAGATGGGGTGAACCCAGGTGACCCCATCACTCATACTACACCCTATACCCTTGAGTAAGGTCATAACCTCAGTTACTTATGTCTTCACGCTATGATTTATGATTGGTTCATCTGAATATAAAAGCTGTTTGTGGTGTATGTCCATTGATGCTGTTGAAAAGCTGAGTAATGCAAATATTATACATTACATCACACTAATTAGTACGGTTCTTAATGGTTCTTAAAATGCCATACATCACAGATGAACGTCCACACTGACTGTACATGACGGTATGGCCTTCATCTTGTTGAGTTGCCTTTCGCAGCTCAATATCGTCGTTGTTTGTTTTTCCTTTTTGTATGCATCATCGTTTCCTTTACCGTTCTAGCACACTTGCCATGTTTTTGAATATCATTAAGGTCAAACCGGGCTCAGATGTTTAACCTTGTTTTTTCCCCCTTCTCAATAATGTTATAATACCAGGTCCCTTATACCCACCTTTCAACAATGACATTCAAGGATCTTTCATCAGTCTGATGCATAATGCATAGATGCAACCCTGTTCTTTTTTTTATCATGCCTAAAGGTACAACAGCAAGGGTGCGAGGTTTGGGATACGTCCCTAAAAGAGAACACATCATGGTTGATTGGTGTAGGATGTTCCAAACATTTTATGGGGAACATTTAATGTATTCCCTTTTGAACAGACGTAGCAATCCATGATTGGAACTCACAAAGGACTCCTAGACAGAACACTCTCAGGCACACACACACACACACACACACACACACACACACACACACACATACACACACACACACACACACACACACACACACACACAGCTGTGAAGAGAGACCACCATCAGCGAGAGTTAGGGAGAAAACAGACTGGGCTATTGTTCCATTGTTTGATAAGGAATAACAGAAAATACAAAGAACTTCCAGACCCTGTCCTCCCCAAATGGGAAGTAGAGTTATGCATTTGGGGTGTTCTTCAGCAGCACCTTCCCAAATAACATGTTAAACATACTACTATATGATTCTCAGACCTATTTTCTCTCTTATGCTCTTTGATGATGCCATCTCTTAAATTCAACCAACTGCTCAACCAACTGTTTCATGTTTTCGTCGTTCGACCTGGGATGGTTTTACCTCAGTAAACTGACAAGGAGGGTGAAGGAGGCTGGGAGAAATGGAGGGTAGATCTCCCCTTATATGTGTAGGGGTTTAGCCAGCTGTGGCTAGGACAACAGTGTGTGTCCCAGGGGAGGGAGAGAGAGAGAGAGAGAGAGAGAGAGGAGAGAGAGAGAGAGAGAGAGAGAGAGAGAGAGAGAGAGAGAGAGAGAGAGAGAGAGAGAGAGAGAGAGAGAGAGAGAGAGAGAGAGAGAGAGAGAGAGAGAGAGAGAGAGAGAGAGAGAGAGAGAGAGAGAGAGAGAGAGAGAGAGAGCGAGTAGCCAGGCTATAAAGTAGCAGCTCTGATTCACGGCAGCAGTGATGAATGCCTAACTCAGACGCAATCGATAGTGCATGATGAACGGGCGGCACTAAAGCACACAGTGTCACAGTATTATCGCGCACACACAGTGTGTGTCTGTGTGTGTTTTATGTCTGCGCTTTTCTCAAAACTGAAATTGATGAGGTCCAGACGGCTGTCCTTGTAGACACATTATGGCTTTGTGTTGTGTGCGATGTTAGATCCCCAAACAGGCATACACCTCTGTAGACGATTGATGTTTGTTAAGCATTTTGACATGTTCTATCGATTTAGTTTCGTACGTTTTCCCCAATTCTTGGAGTAGATAAATAACCAATCTTCAAGGCATTCTCTCCTAGAGGGAGTGCCATAATTCCTAATGCTTTAGCTCTTTTCACTGACGCAATGGCTACTCAATGAGGGCCTGCTATTGTCATGAACAGAGATCATTTTCAGTGATAGTGTAGTGATATGATGAATGGTATGTCAATGTTCAAAGTTGATTGAATAACCAAGGTACTGACTTTGCAGTCTACTGGAGCACCTGGTATTTAATTCAAGTTCAGCACCCCCTTTTCCTGAGTACTTGGACAGACAGAGCTCAAGGAAAAGGGAAGAGTGAATGAAGTGATAGAAGTGATAGTGAATTGGGGGGACAGGAAGGATGTTTAGGAAGATCTGACCCAACCTCTTTCCTTCCCCCTGTCCCTCACCCCCTCCTCCCCCTCTACCCCTCTCTCTCTCCTCCCTCCCTTCCCTCTGTCCCTCACCCCCTCCTCTTCCTCCTCCTCCTCCCCTCTACCCCTCTCTCTCTCCTCCTCCCTTCCCCCTCTAACCCTCTCTCTCTCTCCTCCTCCCTTCCCCTCTACCCCTCTCTCTCTCCTCCCTCCCTTCCCCCTGTCCCTCACCCCCTCCTCCTCCTCCCCCTCTACCCCTCTCTCTCTCCTCCCTCCCTTCCCCCCTGTCCCTCACCCCCTCCTCCTCCTCCCCCTCTACCCCTCTCTCTCTCCTCCCTCCTCCTCCTCCTTCTCCTCCTCCTCCTCCTCCTCCTCCTCCCCCTCTACCCCCTCTCTCTCTCCCCTCCCTCCCTTCCCCCTTTCTCCTGTAGGACTTCAGGGCAGCGGTGGAAGAGGCGATGGGGGAGGATGGGAACCCGGTGCTGGGGGAGGCGAGGCTGGGGGAGATACTGAGCACCCTCCCGGAGGTCTACGCCCTCCATAGTACTATCCTCACTGAGCTCGAGGCTCGCCTCAGACAATGGTGAGACATGCAGTACTCTACTCAAACCTCACACCTGTCTGCACAACACTTCAGTGAAGAAACACACATCCATACACTCACACAGAGCTTCGAGTTGCATTTCATGTACGAAAGGCGCTATATAAATAAAGCTTTACTTACTTACTTACTCACACACACACCCACATTCCTTTAGGAGCAGGACATATTATTGCTCTGTTTCTCTGTCTTTAAGTCAGTGGTTTTAACTGTCAACCCATGGTGTGAAGTGTAAAACGTATCCACATGCTCTGACGCATCACCAGGGAGGAGAGCCAGAGGGTTGTGGATGTCATCTTGTCTCGTCGGGAGCAGTTCTCGGTGTTTGCCACCTACATCTCTGAGTACGACCGCAGCATGGCCCTGCTGGAGGAGAGCTGCAGACTGAACCCTGCCTTCGCTGGCATCGTCAAACAGTTTGAGGTGAGAGACTCAGAGAGAGACTCAGACCCTGCACTGTTACTGCAACTACAGTATTCTAAAGAGCCTAAAGATGAGTTTCCTGAAACTGAAATCCACTGCGTGAGCTTAGAATTATAAGGTTCTATCTCCGTTTAGGGCAGTTCAGAGATATTGAGCGTCAAAGTTTTTACATTCCATTATGTTTTGTGAGATGGAACCTTTGTATTTTATTAATTACTAACTCAAAAATGTCAACATTTAAAAAGAATAACACCACACAGGCATTAATGAACACCTAATGGATCAGATTATGTAAAAAATTTGAGATAGAACCTTATAATTCTAACGTCACGACTGGTTTAAATCAACTCTTGGATATGAGGACACAACTATGCTAGTAGTCAGTACTTGCCAGTATCATGCAAGCTATCTCCGGTGATGTTGGCGAGTGGTGTGTCACTACCAGGGAAGGGATCTAACCATGTCTGTGTTAAGCCAGGACTTTCCTCTCCGTTTTGCTGGCAGCTTTACTTTGTCACCCAGACTCCATAGGGAGTTAATGGCCTTTGCAGTCCTTCTATCCCGCTCTTCACAATGGGACTGACCTTTTTCACTGTGCTCCCCTAGCTATGTTTTATACATCTCTGACACTGATCCTTTCAGTTCACCACAAGTCTCTTTATGGTAGCTGTCCCCCCTAGAGAATATGACTGACTGATTCAGAATTCACCTGGCTTCTTGGGGGATTTTACCCCAAAAGGGAATAGAGTTCACTTACAACTACTCATCTTTGTTAAATGTACTGTATATAGATGAGCTTCTCTATACTGTACATACAGTATTACATTGATTCATATGTTTTTCAATCATGGCCCCCCACTGTTGGGTAGAACATGTGTGATCGAGATAAAGCCCCTAATGATGACGATGTTAGGATCGATTAGACACCACAGCACAGGATATTAGGAGCCCTTACAGATAGGACCACAGAGATGCAGCCATGGATTTCTCATTTCCATACAGGTATCGGTTGGCCAACAGAATTGATTCGGTTCACGTGTATTGGAAATCTCTACTGGAAATAGTTCAGGTCACCTTGTTTTGAGATGGTTGGTCTGTTTGGTTGTTATTATTATAGTGTAGTGTAGTATTCGGTTGTTAAGTCGTGACGTGTTTCCGGGTCCAACGTTGGCTGAGGCGCTCTCTTCGAAATGCCGCAGTAATAATAATAATTAATTATATTTGTATAGCGCTTTTCCGAGGCTCAAAGACGCTGACAAATATGGGAAAACGGGAAAGTGCTGTGACCCTTGTTGTATGAATAGATCCGAGTAAAAAAACGTCACAGGTGACGTCAGACTTAACAACCAAATAGAGTGAGCTGATCATATCTGTATATAGGCTAATGCTTGTATTTAAGTGTTATTGGTGTTTTCAGTATTTATATTTGTCGTGGAATGGCTTTTAAGGGTTAGGGTTAGGGTTTACATTATTATATTATATCAACTCATGTTGTATCATCATATATGTTGATTATGTAAATTATTCTCAACTCTATTGGTTATTATGCTGAGGTTGTTGCGTCAGGTTTGTTCCCAAGACCACCCAAAGATATATAGGCCATCGCACACCTTGAATATTCATGAGTTAATTGCTCAGAGTCACATTTTGATTCATAGTGATTGTTGGACACAATGATTCTACGCATTTTAATGGTGATTTGA
>NC_137685.1:4796151-4801151 GCF_963989245.1 Nansenia antarctica | reverse complement strand
AACGGCCTCTCATTCACCCATTCACCCATTCACACACACATTTACACACCAATGGTGGCAAGCTGCCATGCAAGGCGCCGGCCCACTCACTGGGAGCAATTTTGGGGTTCAGTGTCTTGCCCAAGGACACTTCGACACGTGGCCAGCCGGGCCTCAAACCGCCGATCTGCCAACCTTGTGATCATTAGACGGCGGCTCTACCTCCTGAGACACAGCCTCTACCTCCTGAGACACAGCCTCTACCTCCTGAGACACAGCCTCTACCTCCTGAGACACAGCCTCTACCTCCTGAGACACAGCCTCTACCTCCTGAGACACAGCCTCTACCTCCTGAGACACAGCCTCTACCTCCTGAGACACAGGCCTCTACCTCCACTAGCCTCTACCTCCTGAGACACAGCCTCTACCTCCTGAGACACAGCCTCTACCTCGTGAGACACAGCCTCTACCTCCTGAGACACAGCCTCTACCTCCTGAGACACAGCCTCTACCTCCTGAGACACAGTCTCTACCTCCTGAGACACAGCCTCTACCTCCTGAGACACAGCCTCTACCTCCTGAGACACAGCCTCTACCTCCTGAGACACAGCCGCCCCAATAGTCTACTATTCTGGTGCATAGTAGTTTTAGTGCATATTAACCCTTTCATCAACACACTGTTGTTTTTTATTCTATTCAGCGGCATTGGTGATCGTATCAGAGGTGGCAGACCAGGCCAACGACAACCTCAAACAAGGGGTAAGCTGCTGTGTGTCTGTATGTGTTCTGCTGTTATTTCTCAGGGTTTTCTGGAGGTATTGATTTATAGTACAGTGCATTTTTGAGTTTGAGCTTGTGTGAGAGCTCCGTTGTTTTTCCTTGTGTAAAATAAATCCATGTTCTGGATTACACCAGCATTCTGAGGGAAGGAGAGGCCTTTCTCTCTACTCTCAGCGGGCTCTGTTGCCTGTTGATGAATGTGTGGGCGAGGAGAGATGATGTCATCAAAAGATCCCAGGTGCATCATCACAAAGGGTGCAGTGTGAGGGAGGACATGACTGACTTACACACCCTGACTCAGATCATCCCTGCTACTCTCTCTCTCTCTCTCACACACACACACACACACACACTCACACACGTGCACACACACACACACACACACACACACACACACACACACTCACACACACACACACACACACACACACACACACGCGCACCACATATTATGTATTTTGTCTCTCCCCCCGTCTCTCCCCTCCTTCCTATTCTCACTCCCACAAACACATCCTCCCCCCACTTATCCTCACTATCTCCTTCCTCCCCTGTTTATCTCAGTCTCTCTCTCTCTCTCTCTTCTTTACAAACAGTTGAACACAGGATCCCTCTATCTCTGCCGCTCCTATTCAGTTTCCAGCGGCACATCCCTTTCCGCCTCCCTCTCTCTGTCATTCACAAACAAAAACAACAGTGTCATTCTCTCTCTACCCTCTCTCTGTCTGTCACTGGAAAATCACCCCCGTTCTCTCTGTCTGTGTGTCTCTCTGACCTCTCTCTCTCTCTCTCTCTCTCTCTCTCTCTCTCTCTCTCTCTCTCTCTCTCTCTCTCTCTGACCCCTCTCTCTCTCTCTCTCTCTCTCTCTCTCTCTCTCTCTCTCTCTCTCTCTCCTTGTCTCTGTCTCTCTCTGTCACCCAGGAGAATCTGCTGCGGCTGGTCCACATAGAGTACAGCGTCAGAGGCAAGAGAGACCTCCTCCAGCCGGGAAGGGTGAGATCAGCCTCGCTTAGCCTCGCTGGACAATTACATTTATTACATTTACATTTTTGGCATTTAGCAGACGCCTTATTCCAAAGCGACTTACAATCAATACATTTGACTAAGCAAGTGAATCGTCAATCCACCCGGCGTATCAGGAAGAGTAATCCAGCTCAGGCCCGGGGCCATTGGCAGTCTCAGTGATAGAATGAAAACGTTTTATTTTTATATTTTTATATATATAGACACTGGAGAGCAGAGAGACAGTACAAGGGGGGCAGTAGAAGTCATACACACACACACACACACACACACACACACACACACACACACACACACACACAGGGGACACAGTAAAGGGAAAAAGCGGGTGTTTCAGGAGACGCAGTGCTGGGGGGTAGTGGATGTCTCAGGAGGAGCAGTTAAGGAATTACAGGGAGGATTCCTTAAGCAGGACTTAAACGCCTAGTGATGATACCGACAGCCCTTTAGCTGACATTTGTTCTGTGTGTGTGTGTGTGTGTGTGTGTGTGTGTGGTGTTTACAGTTGTTTGTGAAGGAGGGGACTCTCATGAAAGTCTCCAGGAAGAGCAGGCAGCCCAGACACCTGTTCCTGGTAACTATGACTCTCTTGTGACGTGCCTATGTTGTTGTATACCTATGTTGTTGTTGTTGGGTTCCCACGCTGGTCTTAAAAAGCCTTAAAGTCTAAAATCCAGCAATCCGATAAGGCCTAAAAAGGTCTTACATTTCAGTTATTCGGTCAAAAAATGAGGTGCTTGGTCTAAAAAATTAGATTAGTTTATCCTGCAAGGAAATCAGTCCGACCACATCTATTTATGCGGATTAATTAATCAAGCTGGAACCCAAAAAAATGCCAATTCGCAGTGAAATTCCTAATTTCATCACCTCGAGGATGACAAAAAACTATCATATGGTGTCGTGAATAGGTCTAAAATTCTATTCAAGGACTCAAAAAGGTCTTAAATTTGACTTGTTGAAACTTGTAGGAACCCTGTACATAAAGGACAGTGAAATCTCTAGCACAAGGGTGAATAGCTGCACGAGCGCTAGGCTAGAGAGAGAGGTAGAGCCAAGCTCCTATCAGGGGGAGCGAGGGGGACAAGGCCACAAGTCCCCACCACACCCAGACGGCCAGGGGCCTCCCTCGCCTCCCTCCCTCTCCTCCCTCCCTCTCGCAGGGCTTGTTTTTCAAAGCCCTGCTTCCTCACAGGATGTTTGGTGTGGGTCACTGGATGCTGGCTTCCCATGCAGGGAGGAGTGGGCTGACAGGGCTGTGAAGGCCAGACACCCTCTAGAATGCGGACACACACTCACGCAACACGCGCGCATACACACACACACTCACATACACGCACGCATACACGCACACACACACACACATACACCTACACGTGCACGCACACACACACACACATACACGCGCGCACACACAAACACGCACACACGCGCATACATACACACACACACGCACATACACACACACACACACACACACATACACGCGTGCATACACACACACACACTCTCATACACGCGCACACACACACTCACATACATGAGCACATACACACGCGCACACACACACATACACACACACACCTCTCTCTCTCTCTCTCTCTCTCTCGGTGGCTGCAGAGGGCTAGGTGTAACGCGTGGCTCTTTAAGGAAAGTGCATCCAAACTGAAGTAATGAAATCATCCATCAGTCACTGGACGACACTGAGAAGATACTCCCCATAACCATCAAAACGCTGCCATGGCAACCAGAGAGCCGTCTCAGAGAATAGATGGAAGGAGGACGGGAGTGAGTTAGAGAAAGGATTAGAGGAGGATAGAGAAGAGAAGAGAGGGAGAACTGTTACTAGAGGAGAGAGAGGGAGAACTGTTACTAGAGGAGAGAGAGGGGTGAAGGGTTTAAAGTAAAGGAGAGGCAGAGAGAATACTGTTGGAAAAGTTGATGTTGATGTGTGGATCATACAAAGTCTACTACTTATGATCGTTTACTTTTCCAGCAGCATTTTCTCTCCCTCTCTCTCTCTTCTGTGTTCCACCTGTCTCTCTCCTATGACGGTCGTTTTGAGCATTCTGTATCAGAAAAAGAAATCACTGCTGCTGAACAATATTGTCACTGTACTCCGTTTGTATGGAATGATTTGGGCTGCATCAGTAGTGTAGTCTACGTGATACGCAGGACTACGCCGTATACCCACTAGGAAAGGCCAAGGATTTCCATATACCCACTTAAACATGTGTGAGGATACGTAACAGCGTTTTATGACAGAACTTTCACTTTCGTTCATAAAATTCACCCCGTCTGTGTTACGAAGCACTTGACTTTTGGACCATTGGGACTGACTATAGCGTCATGTACCATCAACGGGGGGGAGATGCGACATGAAAATGCAGCACTATCATGCACAGATCAGCCTTATAACATGTAATGTTAGATATATAACGTTAGACAAGGAGCACAGATTTATTTGTATGGTGTTTTCCGAAATGAACGATATGAGGCTGGGAGGGGGAAATCACAGTATACCCACCAGAAAACACTAGACTACACCACTGGTCTGCATGTTATCAAGACCATGTGAGACAGGGTGGAGCAGGCCAACAGTGTGAGCTCTAGAGGACGGGAGGGTCCTGTGCTGTTTTTCTTTCTGGCTGTTTGTGTTGTTGTGTCGTTGTTGTTGTTGCGGCTGCTGGTTCTACTGCCTCCACACCCAAGAGCTGCTTTCTCACTGAGAGCTGGAAGTCACCGGGAGGGAGTGGGGAGGAGCTGGGAGGAGAATTCCTGGATGCTGCCTTCCTTATGGGCCCACGGATGTTTAGAACACACTTGATGTGTGACCAATGATGTCACCACTTTTGTCCCGACTCTAAATAAGTCCCCTCGGAAAACACAATGGGCTGAAGCAGCTGAACATTCTGAGGATAGTTTGGGTCTGATAACAAACAACACCCTGCCCCTTTTTATCATGGAGGCTTTGTAATGTGTTAACGTGTGAATCGGTGGCTGGAGGATTGGACTGAGATGTGTGAATGGTGTGAAAAGAAAACGTTGTACAGTCTTGATTGTTGTAAAACTCGAGAGGATCACAGTGAGTTGTTACAGCTCACACTGCCCTCTTGTGGCAGCTCTGCTGAACCTAGGTGATTTTCATACACATGCACACACAGTGAGAGAGAGAATAACCTGCCCTTTCTCTCTCTGTCCGACAGATGAATGACATGATGCTG
>NC_137685.1:4778651-4791151 GCF_963989245.1 Nansenia antarctica | reverse complement strand
ACACACACACACACACATTGCACACAACACTCATTTCACACACAACACTCATGTTGTTCACTTCTGTTTTACAGGTGGGTCAATGCCATTGAAGAGGCCACCATTTTATAGCATCCCCCCACCTGCACAGACTCTGATGTCCATCACTGCGTTACCTCTTCCATCACTCTCTTCTGGTTTCAACAGTCAACTACCAGAAGGCCTGATTGTCACCTGGAGAAAACATTCCCCCTACCTGTGCTGCTCAGAGTCGAATTCTGACTCTTGTTTCACTGGATAAAATGATATTTGCCAAGGTCGCCTTCTAGAGGCACAGGAATGTACGCACAACTCTGGTGGTGTCCAGGGGTGAGATCACTGTTTGGAAGTCTCTGAAGTCTCTGAAGTTTCTGACGTGGTGGAGCCCTCTCAGTGGAGGAGTATACTTTTGTCAAACTCACTGCAGCAGGGCTTTTGTTTGGGTCTACAAAGGGATGGAGAACCAGACCTCTTGTTGCATACTGTTCCCTCTCAGATCCTGAGCATGTGCACACAGGGACCAGCTGAAACACATCCTCTGTTCCTGTTTAAGGACTGTATGCCTCAACACTCCTAAGCAAAATACTGCTTTTACCCTGTTTTTACTAACGACTCCCTTCCACACCAACACACTGAATCATCTGTAAACTCTGACGCTCTTTTTCTACACTGTAGAAACACGTCAAGATCATCTCTAGAATGGTGGGATGGTTCTAAGGTTTTTGTACATGGAACAGCTTTACATTGTACATTGGTCCTGTTTTGGATTGTATGTGCTTTTTGACGCAGGACAAATGCAAACATTTTTACAGACAGATAATGTACCAAATCAGTATTAGCAAGTTATATAGGAGAAGGAATCGCCGGTTGCCATTTAAAGATATGTAAGTAAGAAATATGTCATATTTAGAATATATATTGTGTAGTATTCAATACACACATATTGAGGTGAGGTATATGGAGTATTTGTACAGAAATGTTATGCTAAGATGTTTCAAACAAGAGCCCGTTTTAATCATTTTAGCTTGTGTATACTATTTACTGTACTATTTCTCTCTTTTTAGACTTTCCCGTTTTACAATGCAGTTTTACTCTTGTGTGTAATAACATTTACAGGACGAGGAGTGGCGCTATAGTGTTGATAAACAAAATAGGATTTGAAATATATTTCACAGGTGAATGTATCATTTGTAAACATTTTGAAAGGCTGCACTACAGTTAGCCCATAGTTATATCTATTGTATGCAGTGCCATGTGGTATGGCAGAGAGAATGTGAGTGACATAGTTATGACATTGATATTACTAGTAATGACATTTTATATGCTGCACTGTTGCACCACATTATACTTATTCTGTTCCGGAAAGGTTTAGGCTCATAAAAAAAAATACTATTAGACATCGTATTGCCACTGTACATAAATTAGTCTGGATTTGTAGTATTAGGGGCCTACATGGGAGGTGTTGTGAAGAAAACGTACGCAAAACTATCTCTATATATTTCTCTGAAAGCAACAGACTGTATGTCAGTATTAGCATCAAACTGAGCCATTTTCCTCATGAGTATTTGACTTGTTGGTATTTATATAGGGTGTGTCCCATCTTTTCTAATCATCCCCGTTTGAGAACATCCAAGTCCACACCGACCTGTCTGACTACATTTCTACTCTGTTCAGAACGCAGCTACCTGTAGTAATTTAAATGTTGTCACATTGGATGGGCTTACTTTTTTAAAGCACAGTTTCTGGATCCAGCAAATAATGTCTTGCTATTACCTTGTCTTTATGGGTTATGCACCTGTAGTGTTATGGATTGTACCTCTATTATGGCCTTGCATACAGTGCATTGTAAATGTAAATGTTGAGGTATGTAGATTAATACCGAAAATAAACTCAGAGCAGATACATTTGTTTAATCTGTGTTTCCAGAAGTTGAAGACTAGAGTAGATAAACATTGTGACTCATTGATCACCACAGATAACTCCTTCCCCTCTTAACTGTCAGATTCTATTTATTACCTCATAATAGTGTATTGATGTATGACATCCAGCAGGGGGCAGCACATGATAGAGAAACACAATATAAACATCTGTCCAGGAGTGAGGGTGGATAGAAAAGGCTACCTAAGTCTTGTATCTATTCATAGCTACCATAACATCATGTACATATGTTTTTTATTATTATTATTATTGTGGGAATATTGAGTAGATTGTTGTTTTCAAAATAATGACTGACTTTATTACAACCGTTTAGGCCAGCAGTACAGTCGATAATGTAATGGTATAACAATTCATCTTGTCCACGCTACTTAAACTCTACTGTTGATTCGGCTTCTGTCATTACCGCTTTATCTGTGTGTCTCTTTGCTCCTCTGCTGTGCCCAAGCTGAAGTAATGTGACACAAGAGAGATAATTTCATTAGCTAATCTATATCAAAGGGTTCCGCGAAGCCCCAACCAGCCCAGTGGACCGAGGCAACCAAAGCAGCAGCTGGTATAAATAATTAAAGATAAAGAAACAGCACAAAACATTTTAGCCTATTTCTTTTCGACGCCTGCAATATTAATGGCCGTGAGTTAAACTGCGGGGCCCAATGGAAGAAGGCTCCTAACAAAACAAGGCCTGGGTTTGATTAGAGAATAGAAAACACTAATAGAATCTTATTCAGGTCACAGAGGAAAGAGAATAAGTAAAAATGTAGGGGTATGCAAAGGAGGAGAGGGTGGAGATGAAAGAAAACTGGGGATAGGGCCTTAAAATATTGATATTATGTACTTTGACTATTTATGTACTGCAGTGATACGACTTCATTATTTCAAAGACAACTAATAGTTGAATACGTTGGATTGAAGGATGGTGTGACAGACAGAGGAGAGAGAAAGAAGCGGGGTTGCTCTAGTTACCGCCATCCCTGGAGTCACAGTGACCCAATACTAAGTAAGAGTGCAATAAGAGAGAGAGAGAGAGAGAGAGAGAGAGAGAGAGAGAGAGAGAGAGAGAGAGAGAGAGAGAGAGAGAGAGAGAGAGAGAGAGAGAGAGAGAGAGAGAGAGAGAGAGAGAGAGAGAGAGAGAGAGAGAGAGAGAGAGAGAGAGAGAGAGAGAGAGAGAGAGAGAGAGGGCAGAGAAAATGTACCTCACTGAAGCACCTGAAAGTTACAAACACCTTGATCTACTTTTCACTTCAGTAATCTATGTCCTTGTGGCCTGGGGTGGTCTAGTGGTCTAGTGCCGCGGTCTACGGTGCACACATGTGCCCATCTTGGCATGGGTTCCACTCCGGCCCATGCCCTGCTGACATGCCCTCTCTCCCTTCCTCTCCTTGTCTGTCTTCACTGTATCTGTCAAATAGAATGAAAAACTATGAGTGGGACTGCCCCACTCAGAAAAAAAATGAAGTAATCTATGTCCTTTTGTCCCCCGCCCCCCCTATGCTCAGGTCAATGGGCTCTGTGCTCTCTGTGAATGTGAAAGAGGTGCTCTAAAAATAAGGACGGACACTTCCCCTTACACCCCCCTGAGACAGATTCAGATCCACATTAGGGATGCTTAGTGCACAATGCTTCATTGATTAATTAAACTGTGCCTATGGTAGGCTATAATGGCAAGCTCACATGATAGCTCAGAGATTGAGCGAAAGAGATGAGAGGTCATGGTGGATTAAAAAACGATGCATGGGTCAATTAAAAGGCATCTTGTCTCCAGTGGTACCTGTGCTATGAGAGTCAATGAGAACTTTCTCCCTTGTCAGCATCTCGTTGACACAATAGCAGCTGCTACACTGTAGACAGGAAACACCTCAGGGTTGGGAGTCGTTGCGTCAGGAAGCAGGACGTTTGATTTTCTGTACTTGTGAAATTCCAATGCACTCTGGGAAGGACAATGTGTTCACCGTGTATTCTGTGTTTCAGAACAGAATGTACCATGTGTTCATTTGATAATTAGGCCATAATACTGTATGATGTTTGTGATATTGGCTGGCAAGACATGGAAAACATCAGATGGAGTCTCTAGAGATGTTGGTGTTGTTCTCTTAGTTTGAGAGGAAAAGCATCAGTGGCTGAACGAGGAACATGTTGCGTATGTCTGCTGAGATCACCAATAGTTTGCTTCAGTGTTTGACCCTCACACTGTCACCATGTAGGGATGCAAATCATTCTCTGTGTTGACCAAAAGAGAGGCCTGGTTTCCCTCCGATTTCACACTGTGCTTTCTTTTTCTGCGGCTGTGGCGCAGGAGGTAGAGTCGCCGCCTAATGATCACAAGGTCGGCAGATCGGCAGTTCGAGCCCCGGCTGGCCACATGTCGAAGTGTCCTTGGGCAAGACACTGAACCCCAAAATTGCTCCCAGTGAGCGGGCCGGCGCCTTGCATGGCAGCTTGCCGCCATTTGGTGTGTGAACGTGTGTGTGAATGGGTGAACGAGAGGCCGTTGTAAAGCGCTTTGGAGCAGCTTTGGAGCAGCAAAAAAGGCGCTATATAAGTGCAGTCCATTTACCATTTACCATTTCTTTAATCACCTTGGTTCTAAAAACACATACATACTCACAGTAAACCGCATGGGTAAATCCTGTACATAAGATACTTCTGTCTGTCACTGTGTACCAACATGTACATTCATTTGTAACAGTAACATACTAATTTACTGCCTTGGAACACAAAGAGGCTTACAGATACAACGACAAGCTGTGAGTTGCAAGGACACATGAAGAGGAAGATGAGGAAGACAGGAGGAAACAAAGGACACAGTTAAGAGAAGGCTGCTTCAGTCCATGGCAGGGGTCTTGATGAAAGGACCATTTCTCTCTTTTTGAATATGTTTATTTATTTCACCTCCTTCCATTCGTTCCTTTCATTACTCACTCTGATGTTTGCCCTGACACCGTACAGCAATAGATGAAGTGGGCATTGCTATGAGAAACGTCTGTGTATCCTGGCCTAAAGGCTGGTACCAGTACACACTGTTGGGGTCAGGAGACACCAGAGCAAGTGATCACAAACAGTACAACTTTTTTTTACCCACTAATAATAATAATAATAATAATAATAATAATAATAATAATAATAATAATAATACATTTTATTTATGGGTGCCTTTCGAGGCTCTCAAGGACACCTTACAAGACAGTTTAAAACCACATATCAAAACATTAAAATCAACAAAGCTAAAAAAATCAGATATAACAACAAACAAAATACAGGAGATCAAACCAAGTAAGCCATTGTGAAAAGGTGTGTTTTAAGACTGGATTTGAAAATGGGTGAGAGTGTCAATATTGCGTATGTTAGGTGGCAGAGAGTTCCAGAGTGTTAGGTGGCAGAGAGTTCCAGAGGCGGGGAGCAGAACGGCTGAAGGCTCTAGATCCCATAGTAGTCAGGCGGGCAGAAGGTATAATGAGAATGGCTCCCCGCTGGTGGAATGAGCTTTCCACGGCTGTCAGAACTGCAGAGTCTCTCCCCATCTTCCGTCGTAGACTGAAGACCTCCATCTCTTCAGGTTACACCTTAACTGCTCCTCCTGAGACATCTACTGCCCCCCAGCACTGCGTCTCCTGAGACACCCGCTTTTCCCCTCTACTGTGTCCCCTAAAACCTTCTATTGACCCCCTTGTACTGTTTCTCTGTTTCTCCAGTGTCTTTATAAAAATTTGTAAAAATAAAAAACCTAGGTTTAGAAGAAGGTGATAGAAGAAGGTTTTTCCTTCTATCAATGGCCCCGGGCCTGAGCTGGATTACTCTTCCTGCTACGACTGGTGGATTGATGATTCACTTGCTTAGTCAAATGTATTGATTGTAAGTCGCTTTGGAATAAGGCGTCTGCTAAATGCCAAAAATGTAAATGTAATGTAAATGTAGTTGAACCAGTGCACCCACTGCTTCCAACCTGAATAGTCTATAAATGTTTTAACCTCGGAATCAAATGAAAGAGGTGGGGACGACCAAAGTCAAACTTATCACTTTCACACAAAAAGTTAAATGAAAGAGGTTGATCACAAACATAATACACTGTCATGGACTAACAAACTGAAATACCGCCAAACACATTTTGAAATGTCAGGAAACGATGTCATATCCTTCAGAACTGCACCTTGTCTGGTACAGGTTTGCAGGCTCTACTTCGAGGCAGGCATCTGAGAAACAGGAAAAAGGGGAAGTCCAAATGAAAGTGAGGAGGACGACATTACTGGAAAGACAGAGAGAAGGAAAGAGAAAGAACACGGGGTGCGGTTTGGCGTCGGAAATAGATAAGGAGCTGGACTGTGGAAGTGAGGAGAAATAAGGCTTCTAACGACTGAGAAATGTAAAGAGAAAAGTGACCTGGCTGTGTTGTCTTGTGAATGAATGAATGAATGAATGAATGAATGGTCTTTATTGTCATTAATACAGTACAGGTACCATACAACGACATTTAGGAGGGGGGGGCTCCCCTGGTGCTAGGAAAAAAGGACTAAAAACAAGAGAGCCAAGGGTAAAATAAAAAAGAGAAAAGAGCTGGTTGACATAAATAAAGGCTATGTACACTATCTACTATACTATACTACTATACTATACAATAAAACACTGTGCTGTACTCTATGCTATGCTATAAATATCCTAACTTTTTCCTATATCTGAACCTTATGTACCCTAGGGTTGTCATGTGTTGTGTTGTCTTGTGGTATCATGACAGACTTTCTTAAACGAAGACATCTCAAATCAGTGCCAAGACCGTGGGTGTGACACAAAAGCACTCTGTGGGGGGTAAACAAAACGCCCAAACACATTATTCCACCATTGAACCTTCCAGTAATAGTCTGAGTCTCACTCTTTTGTTTGAACAGTGGGGGGTGAAAAACAACAACATTCCTCTTCCTAATGGCCATGTGAAGAGTAACAATCTCTCTGTCCTATCCAAGTATGTCAGCATTCACCTCAATTCAGGAATGCAAGTATGTGTCATCTTATATACTCCTGAATAGGACTAAAAATAGCCCCATACATAGAACCGAGACAGATTGTCTAAATTGGAGGGTGGGGTGTGATGACTCAGCAGCATGTGACGACTACAGTGTTTGAAGAAGGTTTCTGCCTGGCCAGGCCTGGGAGCACACACACACACACACACACACACACACACACACACACACACACACACACACATGCAGCATGTAGGTGGGGCCTGGCCAGGCCTGGGAGCGTGCAGCGTGTAGGTGGGGCCAGTGTGGATGGTTTTAGTCAAGCGACCCAGAGTGTGGTGCTCTCGCCCAACCTGTCTGTATGTGTGCGACAGACACACTGTGTGTGTGTGTGTGTGTGTGTGTGTGTGTGTGTGTGTACGTGTGTGTGTGTGTGTGTGTGTGTGCGTGTGTGTGTGTGTGCGTGTGTGTGTGGTGTGTGTGTGTGTGTGTGTGTGTGTGTCTATGTGTGTGTGGTGTGTGTGTGTGTGTGTGTGTGTGTGTGTGTGAGAGAGAGAGAGAGGAGAGAGAGAGAGAGAGAGAGAGAGAGAGAGAGAGAGGAGAGAGAGAGAGAGAGTGAACGCATTACCATCATTTCCTGGTCTTCTGCCCAAATACGTTTTACGTTTTTCCTGAAAGAAACCGAGGAAGCTTTTGAATTGTGTTTTACATGACAATATTCCTATAGAACTATACAAATGTGAAAAGGTTAATTATGATTATTATTATTAGCAGTAGTAGTAGTATTGTTATTATTATTATGATTATTAGATTATTATTATTGGGACATCAACAAAGGGTATACGCCCCCCCCCCCCCCCTCCCTGCTGGGATTGCACCTGGCCGACGTCACCACTCTGCTGAACTGACACCCTGCCAGGAGAGAGAGAGAGAGAGAGAGAGAGAGAGAGAGAGAAGAGAGAGAGAGAGAGAGAGAGAGAGAGGAGAGAGAGAGAGAGAGAGAGAGAGAGAGGAGAGAGAGAGAGGAGAGAGAGATAGAGGAGAGAGAGAGAGAGAGAGAGGAGAGAGAGAGAGAGAGAGAGAGAGAGAGAGAGAGAGAGAGAGAGAGAGAGATGGAGAGAGAGAGGAGAGAGAGAGAGAGAGAGATACACTTCCTCAAACACGCTGTTTCTCTTCTGTTTCTGCGTCAAAGAACAAGGGCACACTCTCGGGAAGCACAAACACAATCGACTTAGATCATTGTAGATCACTTTGAAAGGGTAAGTCAACTCCTATTACTTAAAAAAAAACGGTTAAAGTGCACAACTGCAGTATGGACTGTGCATTAGATATATGGCACTGAGACATGGACAGTCAAATTACCAAAAAAAACAAGAGATCTGCCTATATTAGATGTGTTTTAGTGGGGCGAGTTGATTCGGGATCCAGTAGGACACATCTGAATGAAACTTGTGTTATTGCCATCCTGAGCCAGGCTACTTTCGGGGGACTTTTGCTGATTGTGCAAAATGACCGATCGTGTCACGGTTGGACAATCATTCACTTTTTGTAATGTAAGATGTCTCAACTTCAAGAAGGAGGATTGTGCACAGACATAATCTTGCAGAACAAAAGCCTGTACATTGTGCATTGTAAAAAAAAACAACAACTGGTTAAGCGGTTTGGATCGGTGGGAAACACTGAAACATTGAAACATTGAAACATTGAAACACTGAAACATTGTAACATTGAAACATTGAAACATTGTAACATTGAAACATTGTCTGGTTCTGTGTGTCGGAAAATGTAGTGTTTTCTCCTGTGGTGGTTACGTTACGTAAGCCCTTCAGCAGGCTACACACACTGGGCTTTCCAAACTTCCTCGATCACACATCAACATGTTCTGGTTTAGATTGAGTTCGAAATCCTGCGTTTGTGTTGTTTGTTTGTTTGTCTTTTTTGTTGACAAAACACTCGGGTTTGGCCATAACAAAGTTGAAAATGTTGAAACAATAGTTAGACATCCTTTCGCTTTCACAGGTCTGATTTGACGCTGTCAGTCACACGGTCTTAGTTCTGGAGGGATTGTCATTTGCGACATACATTTGTGGCATTTCCGCAGGTTCAGAGGTTGTTTGAACGGGACAAAGTCCGCTGTCTCAGTGGGAGTGTGTGTGTGTGTGTGTGTGTGTGTGTGTGTGTGTGTGTGTGTGTGTGAACATGTTTGATTGTACGGATCTTGACGTCTGCTACTGTTGTGGTCGTCACCACACTCCCTCTAGCCACGGGGGTTTGCGACTCTGTATCATCCGATCATGTCATCTATGAATGTCTCTGCTCACTGGCGGACTCATTGAGGGGGCAGGTGGGGGGCGACCGCCCCTCCTGGTGCCCCCACGGTTGAAAAACGTCTGTCTTAAGTGCCCTTTTGAGTGGCGAAAATTAGAGGACGTGCCCTATTGGTGCCCCTCCGATGGTCTAAACTTGACCATGTGCCCCCAAGGTTGAAAAACGTCGCACTAAAGTGCCCTTTTGAGTGGCAACATTAGAGGATGTGCCCTATTGGCTGCCCTTCCAATGGTCTAAACTTGACCATGTGCACTGATGGGGTCCCATGTTGTGCAGTAGGTGCCCTTTTTTTTCTTTTCGCCCCCCCCTGCCCTTCAAACAGCACTGTCTCTGCTCCACTATTATGAGCGGCCTGCAATGGAACATGTTCTACACCTGTGAAGCACTTTTGTTCAGCTGCTGCTGCTGTATGTAAACGTGCTATACAAATAAAGCTGACTTGACTTGACTTGACTTGACTTGACTATGTGGCGAGACCGTAGTCTATTCTTTGTCAGTGGCTCTGAAATAGTCTCTTCTTTGCTCGTTTTGCCCTATTTCTTGGCTTTCAAATCGAGGAGTCAGACCTCAGTGTTCCTGTCCCTTGAACCACCTGTAGTGTGTAGGAGTCAGGCTGATTTCTTAACCATGGCCCACTGATACTGTTCAATTCAGTCCACAAGATGAGTCAAAGCTAATGGAGTAATAGAGTAGGTCAAGCGTACGACGTCGAGCTACTGTGGTAAAGTTCAAAAGCAGGGGTAACATCACCAGTCCACTGAAAGCGAGACATGCTCTATGACAAAGTTTTGTGGGGGAAATGTCATGCAAGATTCCTGTGGCAGAACACATCACACTGTCACTGCCACCACACCAACAATATACGGACATTTGAGTTAATGCTACTAGACTAGAGTCTAATCTGGTCATTTGGGTATTTGAAATGAATGTATCTTCAAACTGCAATATGTTTTTGCTGTGCCAATTTCTTATTAGGCATTTGCGACACAGCAACAAAAGTCAAAACAAACATGCATCCGAGCACCATATGTATTCGTGCCAGACAGTGTTTAAGTGTTAGCTCTGTGACGGATTATCGAACGCTAAGACAAATAACCCTAGACACCTGCGTAAGGTGCCGTACAGTACGAGTAGTGTGTCAATATTGGCCGTGGGTTGTGGTCCAGCTTTGCTGGCCGCTCTGAGACAGTTGTGACATCTGCTCATCGAGGACCTCCCCATGCAGCACTGATCCTTACGAACACACACACACACACACACACACACACACACACACACACACACAACCACACAGACACACTCTCCTGACCTGCTGGAGCCAAACCTCAGGCTCATGTAGCTTGTGTGGGTTGACTTATGTAATAGCCATTCTTCAGGCAGTCTTGAAAGGACACGCAAACACACGGAGGCACGCACACATACACACACGCACACACGCACAGTGACTAAATAGATTCTCTCTTGCTCTCTTTCTCCACACGCTAATTATGTGTTGTTGTCTGTTCTGTCGAAGGTGTACTGGTATTATTTATTCATTCGGAGCACACCTGCTGTCAGACAGGCTGGAGGAAACACACACACACACGCACAGAGGTGATGTCTTAATCTGCAACACGCTGCCATACATACTCTCTCATTATTTACCTCAGTAATTCACACCTTCTGATACTTACTGACACCCTGAGAATGTTGTCTCACATACACACCCAGACTGACACCAACACAGAGTTTTGTGACATTGTCTATTTGTCTTATGCATCTTGCTCCAGCTATCTCTCTCTCTCTCTCTCTCTCTCTCTCTCTCTCTCTCTCTCTCTCTCTCTCTCTCTCTCTCTCTCTCTCTCTCCCTCCATTCATCTGTATCCTGCTGTACTCTATAGTGTAGTCACTCGGCTGTGTTCACAGTTCAGCCTGCTGGCCTGGCCTGGTCTGGGCTAGGAGCTGTGCTGTCTGTCTGTGGCTCATGTTAATCAAGCCTTTGTGAACTGTAAGCGAGGCAGAAATGGACACCACTCTCACAGACCGGGAGAGGAGCTGGCACAGTCTCTCTCTCTCTCTGTCTCTCTCTCTCTATCTATCTCTCTCTGTCTCTCTCTCTCTCTCTCTCTCTCTCTCTCTCTCTCTCTCTCTCTCTCTCTCTCTCTCTCTCTCTCTCTCTCTCTCTCTCTCTCTCTCTCTCTCTCTCACACACACACAGTATAACACACTTATGGGTCAAAGACGAATAAGGATTTCAAAATGTTAAATAAATTAAATTGTCTAGAAATGCCAATTTCAGCACTTTCTATCTTTATTAGAGTGTTCTGTATACAACTCGGGGAACAACGGGGATTCATTGTAAGAATGTAATATTTATAGCATATTTTTGTACTTAGATTTTAAGTCGGGACGTTACCCAGGAAGGACGGTTTGGTACTTTTGAGCTCAATAGCTCCTTAAATGTTCATTTCTTACAATGAATACTCATATGAGTAAGTAAAGAGGGGAGAGTTGAATAACCTAAAGTAGAGTTTTAAAATGTTTAGATATCTTTAACATTATAAATATGCAAAACTGACATGCCCCGTCTTTGACCCGACAAGGATTTTGTAACTGTGTGTATTGATCCTGTAGTTGGGCCGGGCCAGCGGCTGAGTGAAGTTACAGATCAATGGCACTCAATGTATCAATCAATGTAACTCAGTAGCTCCTTTCCCCTGACCTTGAACCAGTGGCCCCAGCTCTCTCCTTCCCTCTCCTCTCCTCTCTCCTCTAACTTTCTCACCCTGTCCTGCAGTGACCTGAGGTGATAGAAGTGTGTGTGTGTGTGTGTGTGTGTGTGTGTGTGTGTGTGTGTGTGTGTGTGTGTGTGTGTGTGTGGCTCTCCAATTTGATCAGTTCACTGATTGCTCTGTTCAATGTTGTATGTGTGTACAGAGTGTCATTTCAGGTAGACCCAACTGTGTTAGGCTACTAGTACTAGCATGTTTTGTTTTGCATTCTAACAAATGTAGTCAAATAATTGTTTTCTCTTCCCACGGCGTGTCTTTGGAAGGTTGAGGTTTGTGTATCTTGAGGCGTCTCCTAAAGACACCCGCTTTCCCCTCGACTGAGTCCCTAAAAACTTCTATTGCCCCCCCTTGTACTGTTTCTGTTTCTCTAGTGTAAAAAGGTTTAGAAGAAACTAAAGTGATAGGATAAGGTTTTTCCTTCTATCAATGGAAAAGCGCTATACAAATACAAAGTTATTATTATTATTATTATTATTCAACTTCATAGCTTTTT
>NC_137685.1:4734890-4778451 GCF_963989245.1 Nansenia antarctica | reverse complement strand
AAAAGCGCTATACAAATAAAAAGTTGTTATTATTATTATTATTATTATTATTCAACTTAATAGCTTTTTTACATCTCCCCAGGCCTCATTCAGAGCAGTTTTGTTTCTCTCCATTAGCTTAGTTTGTATTGACTTCAAGGTAAACATGTTGAAAGGGTGTGTAGCTTTGTTTTTTTCCATGCCTGAGGCATAATACTGTACAATTTAACTACAGTAGCACATGAAGAGATGAGGCATTAACACACAACAGTGATTAACACTAAGTGACACACTTCTCCATGGTCACAGTCATCATAACAGTCCTCACAATGAGCAATTAGTTCGGTTGAAACATCTTTCTACAACATGAGTCATTAATATAATAGGCCAAATGGTTATGTTTATGACACACACAAACACACACACACACACACACACACACACACACACACACATGTGCCCCATGTTGTTAGCTAAAGCTGTACTATAGCATAGTCTTGGCCCTAAGCTGACACAGGCAATAATTGTTTAGTTTCAATATTGTCGTGTGGAGTCTGTTTGCGCTCTATAGACACTCCTTGTTCTCAGGCCCTCTGTACATGTCTGTCCTGCTCTCCCTCCCTCAATCTCTCCCTCCTAGTCTCCTCTCTCTCTTCCTCTCAGGTTACAGTCACTCAGGGTCTCTGGGAAAAAGAGAACTTTGTCAAAAGCACAAGAGAGCCTTTTAACTCAAGATGCAGCGCTTGCTTCTGGAGCTTGTGTCACAATGCTGTTTCAGCTGTTTCAGCTGAACTGTGAGTTGAATCAACTCCAGTATTCCATGCTGAGCCTGGGGTAATGCCTAGGAGACATGTTGCTAGAGAAATATCACTGCCTGAATCATGGTTCATTTATATTTGATTCTAAATGTATTCTACACGCACAGACACAGACACAGACACACAGACACACACACACACACACACACACACACACACACACACACACACACACACACACACACACACACACACACACACACACACACACACACACACACACACACACACTCATTTCATGTTCCTAAACTCTTAACACTAGATAAATCCATATTCTGTCACTGAACTGAGAGCTCGTGACGTTAGAATTATAAGGTTCTATCTCCATTTGGTCATTAGGTGGTGTTATTTTTAAAATGTTGAAATGTTTGAGTTAGTAATTAATAACATACAAAGGTTCCTCACAAAACATAATGGAATGTAAAAACTTTGACGCTCAATATCTCTGAACTGCCCTAAACGGAGATAGAACCTTATAATTCTAAGCTCACGAGCTGGCATCCAGGCACTTCGATCAACTGACAGGAACGCAGACCCTGATTCTGCCCTGCTGGAGTATGTGTGAGAGCGTGGTATTACCGCTAAATGTTTGTGTTAGGTAGAAAGATTCGGATGTGGTGGGAATGTGCCATTTTCAGGTTCCTGGTGTCCAACCAATAACTGGCATCCTTATGGCAGCATGACAAATGGACTGCACTTATATATAGCCCCTTTTTTGCTGTTCCAAAGCTCTTTACAACGGCCTCTCATTCACCCATTCACACACCAATGGCGGCAATTTAGGGGTTCAGTGTCTTGCCCAAGGACACTGACATGTGGCCATGCAATTTAGGGGTTCGGTGTCTTGCCCAAGGACACTTCGACATGTGGCCAGCCGGGGCTCGAACCGCTGATCTGCCAACCTTGTGATCATTAGACGGCGACTCTACCTCCTGCGCCACAGCCGCCCCCAAGATGACAGAACCAGTAACACCTGTTGTTGGCTCCCATGAGCCCGCACAAACCTGTCACCCCCAGCAATCATGTCTCACTGCAAGCCACCGAGCGACTGACATCGGACACGTCCGAAATATGAGTGCATGTGAAGAGTGTGACATCTTCGGAGTGATTGGAAGATAGTCTTTCAGCTCCCCTATAGCCTCCACATTCACCTGCATCTACTCACATGTATCTCTTACATCTTACACCACAACAATCTTGTCTAGCCTGTTTTTACAGCTCCAAAAATTTGCTGGCATGACAGGATGATTCCGTGCAGTGATTCCAACACTATGGTAGAAGCTTTTCCTGGCATTGGTGTAAAATATGTGCTGTTGTTCAATCTAGCATCCTACGCCCTGTAGGATGCCTTCTGCACGGCTCACCGTATCAGTTCCTTAGAATCTCCGGTACTTCTTGGTTTGGATTCCTCTGAACCGCCTCCTCTACTTGGTTAGAGTCTGTGCCACCTAGGTGTGTGTGTGTGTGTGTGTGTGTGTGTCTGTGTGTGTGTGTGTGTGTGTGTGTGTGTGTGTGTGTGTGTGTGTGTGTGTGTGTTAGTTATGCAGTGAGGCAAGCCAGCCCATGACATGATGGAAATACTCTGCCATTGTCATGATCACTGTCATTGTCCCTGTGCCTTTGATGGTAGATCAGCTGCTGAGAGCATAATAATGGGGGCCAAACAGACGCTACCTTACCTGCCTAACCTGCCCGACTAGAGTCCTGTGGTTTAACTCCATGATTAACCTTCTCCTCTAATGACAACCTTAGCAAACCTTTGATTCTTGTTCTTCTGCATTTTCTTCATGGTTGCATTCTCCATTCACTCTCTCTCTCTCTGACTGCAGAGAGCGTTGCTGTGGGATCCATGAAGACATTGCGTGAGCTTAGAGTGATAAGGTTCTATCTCCGTTTAGAATGATAAGGTTCTATCTCCGTTTAGGGCAGTTCAGAGATATTGAGCGTCAAAGTTTTTACATTCCATTATGTTTTGTGAGTTGGAACCTTTGTATTTTATGAATTACTAACTCAAAAATGTCAACATTTTAAAAATAACACCACACAGGCATTAATTAACACCTAATGGATCAGATTATGTAAAAAAACTCAACTTTGACAAAAATGGAGATAGAACCTTATAATTCTAACGTCACGATTGTGTGTTGGGTAACTGAAACCTTACTCTCAGTTAGTTGTACATTTACTGTTACTCCGTCCCTTTAATTCCAGAACACAAGCTAGCTAAATAGTTACTTGAGAGTCTTGAGTTGAGGCCCACTGGCCCCAAGTCCTATTCCCTAAAGATTACACACACACACACACACACACACACACACACACACACACACACAGGCATTCACACAGAACAGCCCATTCTACCCACGATTTCTGGAAGTCTGTGTATGTCGTTGAGACGTTGACTTGTGCTCATGTCCACTAGCCTGTTCTCCCTCTCCTCTTTTCCTCTCTTCCCCCTCTCCTTGTACACTCTCTCTCTCTCTCTCTCTCTCTCTCTCTCTCTCTCTGCCCACTCCCATCCCCGGTTGCCTGTGCTCATTTTTTCCACTCTCTCTGGGGAGACAAGAATCTCTTTTTTTTACAGCTGTGTGTGTGTGTGTGTGTGTGTCTGTGTGTGTCTGTGTCTGTGTCTGTGTCTGTGTCTGTCTCTGTCTTCTCGAGTGTACAATAATATTAATATAATATAGTAGGCCTACTACAGTGGTATTTCACTACAATTACTACTATCCTGTCATACTAACATTTAGTGTTGTTCCGATACCGATACTAGTATCGGCATGGCCACCGATACGCACAAAAATGCTGGTATCGGTATCGGCGAGTACTTTACAAAAACGCAAGTTTTTTTTTTTTTTTTTTTTACTTAAGTTTTACAAAAACTTTACGAGTTTTACAAAGGTTTTGAGCAGTGCCAGACTAAGTGTTAGCAATAATTTTACATCGAGGTGAGTATGCGGCTCAAAAAACATGTTTTTTTGTTTTGTTTTTTCAAACGCCGTGGTATCGGATCGGTACTCGGTATCGGCAAGTACTGCACGGTCAGGTATCGGTATCGGTATCGGGATCAAAAAATGGTATCGGAACAACACTACTAACATTTATCGTCAAGGGTAGTAGATGGCATACTCAACACTTTTTCACCCCTCTCAGTCTCACTCCCAAGTTGGACAGGAGAACTATCCCAAACAGCCGGGTCCCTTGTCCCTAGCCAGAGAGACAGATGGATAGACGGTTGACCAGAATGCGGCCGACCAGAGTATAAAAAGTCTACAGAAATGGATCTAGCTCATCACCTAGAGCTACTTGAACCTGACCCTGTCCTGACCCTCATACCCACCTGTACCGTCCATGATCACTGGACAGAACACTCTAGAACACAGCTTCACAACACTCTAGAACACAGCTTCACAACACTCTAGAACATCGCATCACAACATTCGCTTCGATCGTAATGACTGGCATCATGCAGTAATGTGAAAATGAGCGTGAAAACGTAACTAGTCTCTTCTGAATGATGAACTCTTTCAACTCTTTCAAGGAGGCACACCATGTCCTAGTCTGGCAGGACGCTATGTGTGTTTTCATAGGAAGGATAAGAAAATACAGTCTGTCCAGCATGTGTGTATGGTATGTGGGATTTGATGTCTTTATGTATGCCCAGAACTAGCCTACCACTCCAGATCTGAGATAAGAACAAGCCACAGGACTTACCCTAACCCTAACCCTGTCCCTACATTGCCTTGAGTCACTGGATCTAGTGATTTCACAAGCGTTTAGTAGTAGCCTAGTAGATCTCTGAAATAACTGTTAATCCACATGATTATGGTAACAAAGAGAATGGGAAAACGTGGCGATCGGGTGTAGTTGCGACACAAAGTTCACACAAAAATCTGCTGTGTGTGAATTCCACGGCTCCTTGGGGAATTAGGATGTAGGCTAATGCGGCCTCTTTAGGCAGTCTGACTGACGTAACTAGCACAGGGTATCCGCGGTGTCTTGAAAAGTATTAAAAGTTGATAAATCAATTTTGGGAAAATCAAGACCCTTAATAAGTATTAAAAAGTCTTATCACGGTTTTATGAGGTCTTGAATTTTGTAGGTGTTTTTCTGAATTAGACTCTGTCCAAAGAGCTTGAGTCCTAAAAACTTTTAGTAAAAGTTTGTGAATTTATTAGTTTTTATTAAAAAACAAAGATGAACCGGACATTCAGTTGTATGATAGTGGTCTAGTCTATTGCAAACTAAAAACTGTTAAGTTAAAGGTGTCACTGATGTAAACGGTTACAGCTCCAAGTGGCGGTGAGGTCTGGAAAAATATTGACAAGGTCTTTAAAAAGTCTTAGAAATGTATTGAAATTAACCTCCAGATTCCTGTATATACCCTGTAGCAGCTCTGGCCTGGTAGTGTTCTGAGGCAGCCCTTCTGATGTGGGAAGTGTAGTTACTGTCTTACCAATGCTACTAAGCACTGTTGTGTTACGCAAGATCTGGATTCCCCTCAAAACATTAAGGAAGTGAAAGAAAGGTTATCATTATTTCAAAGACTACTGTGTTATATTGACACAACCGCTATACTAGGGAACTGGTTGTGCTCGGGAATCTGTGTGTGGGCCATTGGGCCTGATTCATGCCTGTTTAAGAGGTTAAAAAACAGACATTATTAACAAAGTGTAGGGAGATGTCAGCAGGCCAGATATAGAGCACTTCCCTAGTCTCACTGGGCCTTTTAATGTGTCATGTGAATCTGATCCCATTGATTTTCTGTCTCTCTCTCTCTCTCTCTCTCTCTCTCTCTCTCTCTCTCTCTCTCTCTCTCTCTCTCTCTCTCTCTCTCTCTCTCTCTCTCTCTCTCTCTCTCTCTCTCTCCACTCTGTCACTCATTTGCTCTTTCTAACTCACATAAACAAAGGTTACTATTTATTCCTTCATTCATTCGTGCACAGGGACAGGACAAACGGGTATGTCTTGTTCCTGGAGTGCTGTCTTTGTTGCTTTTCCAATGTCTTAATACAGTGTTTTTTTCAGTGGAGTTGGACAACTTGGTAAATGTCAGTTCCTCTCTATTTCTCAGCACTGAGTCCATCTGTATCCACTTCTCCTTTCTCCTTTTTAGTGTACGTGACGAGCGACGGAATGTGTGACTGTGTGCGAGCTGATGTCTGCGGCTCTGCGTTGGTGTGAATAAACCGTGTGAATATCTTGTGTGTGTTTCAGGAGGCTGGGTAGAGGGTCACCATGGCGCCCTTCCTGCGTATCGCCTTTAACTCGTATGACATCGGTGCCTTGCCCCCCCTGACTGACCCCCCGTTCATTGCCGTCAAGATGAAGGAGTCCCTCAGCACAGGTCAGTAGCATTATAACACACACACACACACACACACACACACACACACACACACAGACACACACACAGACACACACACAGACACACACACACACACAGACAGACACACACACACACACACACACCACACACACACACACACACACACACCACACACACACACACACACACATAGACACAGACACACACACACACACACACACACACACACAAACACAGACACACACACACACACACACACACACCACACACACCACACACACACACACACACACACACACACACACACACACACACACACATAGACACAGACACACACACACACACACACACACACACACCACACACACACACACACACACACACACACACACACACTGTGTGTTTTGGTCATGTGAGCCGTCCTGTCTCCCCAGAGCGAGGTAAGACGCTGGTCCAGAGGAAACCCACCATGTACCCGGCCTGGAAGTCTGGCTTTGACGCCCACATCCACGAGGGGCGGGTCCTACATGTGCTTCTGATGAAGACCGCCGAGGAGCCGTTGGCCGAGGCCACGGTGGGCGTGTCGGTACTGGCGGAGCGCTGTAAGAAGGGCAACGGCCGGGCCGAGTTCTGGGTCGACCTGCAGCCCTCGGGGAAGGTGATGATGGCGGTGCAGTTCTTCGTGGAAGACACGGACTCAGGTAGGCCAAACATACATATGTTACTTAAATAATGTACTTACTATGTATACCCCCCGTGTCTCTTAACCTGCACGCACTCACTCACACACACACACTCACACACTCACACACTCACTCACTCACTCACTCACTCACACTCACTCACTCACTCACACACACACACTCACTCACTCACTCACTCACTCACTCACTCACACACTCACTCACTCACTCACTCACTCACTCACACTCACACACTCACTCACTCACACACACACACACTCACTCACTCACTCACTCACACACACACACACTCACTCAAACACTGTGGACATTAACACAAATTCCTCGCTACAAACTAGAAACACACACACAGATACCCTCGCCGTGCACAGTAAACAGTGCCCTCTAGTGGTCGCGAAAACTACATTTCCTCCCCTGGTACTCCACATTGTTCCACATGGAAGCCTAGTTAACGTGCTCAGACAGCAGTCACTGGTTGATTCAGGTGTTGCCCCATGTGCCCCGAGGTCAGATTGCTAGTTGCTTGTGCAGAAGAGGTTAACCTTTAGTTAATCATGAATAATATTTTATCCATGGTCAAAGTGCACACTTATAACAACCCTTTTGGTGAGTCATATACAAATCCACAACAATCGATCAAGATAGTTCACTTCCACCAAGGAGAAGGCTATAAAAAACTCTCGCAACAAACCCAACTACCCATTTCCACTGTCAGAAACATCATCAGAAAATGGAAACTAAATGGAAGCAATTGAAGTCAAGGCAAGATCTGGAAGACCAAGAAAATTTTCCGACAGAATGGCCCGAGATCTGGTGAGAAATGCTCAGAAGAACCCACACATCACTGCAAAAGAGCTGCAAAAAAGAGTAGCAGACACCAGTCTAGTTGTTCACAGGATAACAACACAGCGTACCTTAAGCAACAAAGACCTACATGGCAGAGTTGCCAGAAAGAAGCCTTTCCTACGACCTCAACACAAAATGAAGCGTCTGAAGTATGCAAAAGAAAACCTTGAGAAACCTGAAGCCTATTGGAACAATGTGCTTTGGACTGACAAAACCAAGAGAGGTTATGTATTCCAGCAAGACAATGACCCGAAGCATACCTCAAAGTCAACCATGAAGTACCTCCAGGAAAGACGGATGAAGGTTTTGGAATGGCCATCACAGTCCCAAAGACTTGAATATTATTGAAACTCTTTGGAGAGATCTCAAACATGCCGTGCATGCGAGAAGGCCGGAGAATATTTCTGAGCTAGAGGTGTTCTGCCAGGAAGAATGGGGAAACATTCCCAAAACAAGAATTGAAAGACTCTTAGCTGGCTACAAAGTGTTTGCAAGCTGTTGCCCGAGGAGGAGTTACAAAGTACCCAAGGCGGTTCCCAAGGCCTTTTTCCTTGTTTTATTATTTTGAAACTGTAAAAAGTAAAAAATAAAAAATAAAAAATCTGAATCTTGCTTTAAAATGTGATGAAATGTGTCATGTTTAACTTTGTACCATTTAGAGGTTAGGTTTGCTTCTTTTCACTTAGATATTAATCGTAAAAGGCATTTTGACTAGGGGTGCCCACATTTTTGCACCCCACTGTACACTACAAGGCTTGCAGCCTACTTCCTCATCAGACATTCAGCCCAGCATCCGAGGCCTAGGAGGGGAGTGGGAGTACATGTCTAGCTCAGGCCCCAGAGTGCAGTCGCTAAGCGGGGAGGCTGTGCATGGGAGTGCCCCAGCCAGGGTCCTCTACTCTGGGCCGGCACAGGGAGGGGGGGGGGGGGGGGGGTAAGCTGGAGACGCTGCAAGAGCCATCACCCCCCCCCCCCCCCTCTCTCTGTCACCCACCCTGTGTCCTGGTTTTGGCGGACGGGAGCGATGCATGTCAAAACATACACACACCACATATACACACCACATATACACACCCGTCAATGGAATGAGTAGGCAGAAAGGAAATTAGTTTCTCTCCCTCTTCTGATCTCTTTCGCTCCTTCTCTCTTATCTCTCTGATGAAGACTACCTCTTGTTCTCTCTGTCTCTTTCTCGCCCCCCCCCCCCCCTCTCTGTATCTCTTTCCCCCTCTTTTGTATTTTCTCACCGTCCCAAGTTTCCCTCTCTTTGTTTACCTCTCACACGCCTCGCTCTCGTTTTCTTTCCCTGACCTTTGACCCAGTCCCCTCGGCTTGCCACATATCCCAGCAGGCTGTTCTCTCTGTTGACTCAGAATGTCGGACAGAGGAGAGAGTGACCTTGTTATTCAGCTTCCTTGTCCTACACAGTTGTTTTTTTAATGGGCAGATAATCTGATGGTTGACGTTTGCCTTCAGTGTCATCATTACTATTCACCAGACACTAGTAAAACACGGGGCGCTAAGTTTAAAAAGCAAAAAAAGCATTGTGCTATGAATCAAGCCTTGTACTATTTGCCCGATTTCCAAATAAGAATGCAAATAATGACTGTATTTATCAAACATACAGGAAAACTGGGGTTAGGGTTAGGTGCTAGGGTGCTAGGGTTAGGGTTAAGGTTAGGGGTAGGGTTATACATGCCAGCATGTACCAAGTCGATGTAGCACCTAACCCTAACCCTAGTGTTCCCACTTTTTTTTTTTTTTCCTAGCACCAGCTAGAGCCACCCCTCCCAAATGTTGTTGTTTGGTACCTGTACTATAGCAATGACAATAAAGACCATTCATTCATTCATTCATTCATGTACCGTATTCCCACATGTACCGTAACGTATATAATCTCTTGATAAGCAGTTTACAAATGTGGAGGGTTGTGTACCGACTTTAAAGGTGTATACTGTATTCATGAGATATAGCAATGTATGTTTTGCAATGATTGTTCCATAAAGGTAGTGTACCTATACTGTGTCTCTCTCTCCTGCAGCCATGTGTAAGCAGTCGGTGAAGGAGCCTGAGGATGACGGGGTGATGACGCTGACCAGGAGGAGAGGAGCCATCAAACAGGCCAAGGTCCACTTCATCAAGAACCACGAGTTCACCGCCACCTTCTTCAGACAGCCCACCTTCTGCTCCGTCTGCAGGGAGTTCGTCTGGTGAGAGACCGTAACCATAACCATAACCGTGACCATAACCATGACCGTTTCAAAGACCACGACTCTCAGGAATAACGTAGTGGTTAGTGTGAGTGAAAAGCATGAAATGACAGGTCTCCGGTGAATGAGACGAGGCCTACAGCTGATTCACCTGAGTCACCTGTCCGGACCAGATAAACTCTGCTAAGCTCGGATCATGAGAGCATTGCATATATTTGTCTGCAGGCCAAACTGTTTATTAACAATCGCCACCTGCCAAATGCGGATCACACCAGTGGCCAAATTCGAAACGTCGGCCTACTGTACACTCATTCATTTCATTGAATTTGTTACAGGGGTAAAGAGAAGTAAAAGGGGTAGATTACTGTTTTACAGCGTATAAGAAGAACATATGGTTCCTCACCCTGAACGTAGTCCATGGGCCTCGTTAACTTTAGCCACGGCTAATCAAAAAACAGTAGGAGTGATGAAGTAAGTGGTGGCTATGTAAACAACTGAAGCATGGATTACAGGATTACGGTTTGTTGTACCACAGACTACTTCCAGGACAATGAACCAGCTAACTATTAGGTGTGAAAGGTGAAATATCCCTTTAACTAATTCCAATAGGAATACTGAATAGCCACAGCCCAGCCCCAAGGGGGTAAGTAGACCAGTTAGAATCTCTAATAATATTAATAGTTATAATAATCTCTAATAGTTCCCAAACTGGAACAGTACACTGTGGTCAGTCACAATAAGAGTAGCAGGACCAGTGTTGTGTATATGAGTCACTGACTGTCGCGCTTTCCTGCCACCATGCTCCTGCAATGTCAGCATAAGCCCCAGGGCAGAGAGAGAGAGAGAGAGAGAGAGAGAGAGAGAGAGAGAGAGAGAGAGAGAGAGAGAGAATATGTTATCTATTCTTTATGGCCTGGGGAGTGACTGAATGATGTCCAATTTAACCTGTGTGTGTGTGCGTGCGTGTGGTGTTTGCATGGGATTTCTTTCGAACCTGTCAGTATTGTAATTTGCCATTCTGGTAAAAGGGGCAATTAAGGAGACTTTCGAGCTTATTGTTTGACCGATTCTTTCCCTAAACAGGGGACTCAACAAGCAAGGCTACAAGTGTAGACGTGAGTATCTCCCTGACCTGTCACCTGCCTTACAGGATAATAGGCATCTGTAGCATTTGTGCGGTATGTTTGAATGATGAAGTGTTTAACTGCCAAACCATGTTTTTCATGTCAGTGAGTGGGTAACATGACATCATCATTCTGATTTCTGTTCCCAGAATGCAACGCCGCCATTCACAAGAAATGCCTCGACAAAATCATCGGGAGATGTACAGGAACGGCAGCCAACAGCAGAGACACTATGGTAGGCAAAGTCAACATCAACGACCACAGGAAGCTGTCAGAGTTCAGGCTAGTTGAGTCAGATCAACCAATCGAGCCTTGTGTTTAGAGTAGTCGTGACGTTAGAACTATAAGGTTCTATCTCCATTTTTGGTCAAAATTAAGTTTTTTTACATAATCTGATCCATTAGGTGTTTATTAATGCCTGTGTGGTGTTGTTTTTTTTAAATGTTGACATTTTTGAGTTAGTAATTCATAAAATACAAAGGTTCCTTCTCACAAAACATAATGGAATGTACCTTTGACGCTCAATATCTCTGAACTACCCTAAACGGAGATAGAACCGTATCATTGTAAGCTCACGTAGTGGTGGTCCATTTCAGCTGAGATATAGCTACAGTAGCACAGCACCAAAGTAGCCATCAGGCCTATTACTAGCGAGCGCAGAATAGGACAGGTGTTAGACTACCAGTGTTGAAAGGGGTTGAGTCCAGCAGATCAGGGTGTAGGTGTGTGTGTGTGTGTGTGTGTGCCCCTTCCCCTGGCCAGGGGGCACCATGAGGAGGGTCAGACAGGCTGTGCAGTGTCATAGGCCCACGGGTCTTCTGGCAGTGTGTCGCGGGTCTAAACTGGGTCATTGGGTGACATTGGGAGCTTTGTGTGTATGTGCAGTTCCAGAAGGAGCGCTTCAAGATCGACATGCCGCACCGCTTCAAGAACCACAACTACATGAGCCCCAACTTCTGTGACCACTGTGGCAGCCTGCTGTGGGGGATGGTCAAGCAGGGGCTGAAATGTGAAGGTGGGTGTGGGGGGGACGCCCATTCTTTACTACACTCTCTCTCTCTCTCTCTCTCTCTCTCTCTCTCTCTGATATTTGTCCCTCTCTCTGTCTCTCTCTCTGTCTCTGTCTCTGTCTCTGTCTCTGTCTCTGTCTCTGTCTCTCTCTCTCTCTCTCTCTCTCTCTCTCTCTGATATTCGTCCCTCTCTCTCTGTCTGTCTGTCTGTCTGTCTCTCTCTCTCTCTGTCTTCCTGTCCCTGTCTCTGTCTCTCTGTCTCTCTCTCTCTGATATTTGTCCCTCTCTCTCACTATCTCTCTATCTCTCTCTTTCTTTCTTTCTCTATCGCCATCCCCATATCTCCCTCTATTAATGTATTTTCTCACTATATCATTGCTCATAGCCACTCTTCTCTCCTCTCTCTTCTCCATGCCAGATTGTTCCATGAACGTCCACCACAAGTGTCAGAAAAAGGTGGCCAACCTCTGCGGAATCAACCAGAAGCTCCTGGCCGAGGCTCTGTCCCACGTCAGCCAGGTGAGCCGGGGGGGCGGGGAGGCGGTCACACTAGTCTAGCATCACCTGGTAACATTTACCTGCTTGGGTTAGAGTCTGGTTAGTAGGGGTGTAACGGATCACGGCTGATCACTTTATTATTGAGTTAAAACATGTTTATTCGTCTGCTTTAAAGAGCCCAGTGATTCACTGCTGCAACCTCCCTCTCTCCTATTGCACTATAATTTAAGTTGAATGTGTATTTCAGTATAATATGTAATGTTTGAGTGTAGTATATGTTAGATATATATTTGACCAGTTTTGACATCTTGAATGTAGTTTTTTTTGTTTCACACAATAAAAGTTTTTCGGAATTCAAGGAAAAAGCTGATTTTATATATAAAAAAATTGTTTGTGTTGATCCGAAAAATTATCCGATCCGTGACTCAGAAACCGCGACACGATCCGATCCGTGAGTTAGGTGATCCGTTACACCCCTACTGGTTAGAGAGACTAGTCACACCCCAGTTCAGGCACACACTCAAATGCAGAGACAGAGAATTTAAAGATCATGAAGATTCACATGCATATTTTAATGGCATGTTCTCCCCCTGTCAGAGATCCACGAGGAAGTCTGACGGCTCCAACTCAACAGATGTCGGGATCTATGCGGACTTCAACAAAAGCCCAGGAGTCGACTCTCTTGGTGAGAAGCTGTTTTTGCTGCTACATTACACCATTATTGTTTGATTCCATTTACCGGTATTATATTTTGGACATTGGACTAGTCTGCTTTTTCATGGTGTGTGTGTGTGTGTTTATGTATTTATTTATTTGTTGACCAGGGACAGTACACATTAATAAACCAGTTGGTAAATGAGTCAGTGTTAGCCAAATGGCTACTTTCCAACTGTTGTCCCGGTGGCCAGATGTCATAAGCCGTTCTCCAAAAAAATAAAAAATAAACATTGTATACAAGCAAATGTATCAGAGCAGTATAGAAATAGGCTCTCATTAACTAACCAGGCCTACTAGACATTATATACAATATTATTTTCAGTAAAAGCATGTAAGACATACATTACAACAATGAACTACATCTAAATCTAAGAGACACAGGGCATATATATAACAAATACAAGGCATATAAATAACAAGTGCAGAGTAAAAGGAACAAGTATTAAACAGTACCAGGATTTACATGGAACATTGAGAATAACATTGTGTGTGTGTGTGTGTGTGTGTGTGTGTGTGTGTGTGTGTGTGTGTTCGTTTGTTCAGCGGACGGCTTTGAGAAGTTATGGGATGGTAAAGGCCCCGCCCCTGCTCCTCCTTCTGGCATCACCCACCAGACGCGCCTCACCTTCAACCACTTTGTGTTCCACAAGGTGCTGGGCAAGGGCAGCTTCGGCAAGGTAAGCCCTCTACCACCTGCTGGTTCATAGCCCTCTACACCTGCTGGGTCATAGCCCTCTACCCAGTGTTAATTTTGTCAGGCTTTTTAGTCACTTAGTCTTTGGTGTTTAGATGAAGATGCACACCAGTTCTAGTCACACCAAGTCACCTCCATGTGTCTTAGTTCCAGTCCAGTTCCAGTTGATGAAAACGGAAAACATTCCAGTGCAGTTTCAGTCCACAAAAACATTTTAGTTGAGTTTTCGTCGCTGACTACGGCTAGACTAAAATGTTTTGGGGTTTTTATGGACTGAAACTGCACTGGAATGTTTTCAGTTTTCATCAACTGGAACTGGACTGGAACTAAGACAAATGGAGGTGACTTGGTGTGACTAGAACTGGTGTGCATCTTCATCAAAGACTAAGTGACTAAAAAGCCTGACAAAATTAACACTGCCTCTACCACCTGCTGGTTCATAGCTCACTAAAAGTAGATTAGTGATTGGCCTACTGTAAAAACACTTTGGGATAAATGTCTTTGTAAATAAATGATGTTATACTCGTAAAATCCAATTGCTGTATTAATGCCTACGTGTCTCTCGTGGTTCCCCAGGTCCTGCTGGCTGAGTTGAAGGGGCGAGGGCAGTACTTTGCTGTGAAAGCCCTGAAGAAAGACGTGGTGTTGATGGATGATGATGTGGAGTGTACCATGGTGGAGAAGAGGGTTCTAGCGCTGGCCTGGGACAACCCCTTCCTCACACACCTCTACTCCACCTTCCAGACCAAGGTGAGACGACTTCTCATCCCTCTTTTTTTCCCATAATGCTCACACTTATGTAATACACCTGTATGGGAAAAACTGTTTTTGTTATTATGCTCAGTCATGTACATACTGGCTGGATGTGGTAGGGTCTACTATCTGCTAAACTGACGTGTGTGTGTGTGTGTGTGTGTGTGTGTGTGTGTGTGTGTGCGTGTGTGTGTGTGTGTGTGTGTGTGCGTGTGTGCGTGTGTGCGTGTGTGCGTGTGTGTGTAGGAACACCTGTTCTTTGTGATGGAGTACCTGAACGGAGGAGACCTGATGTTCCACATACAGGACAAGGGCCGCTTCGACCTCTACAGGGCCACGTGAGTACCACAGGTTCACATCATGACTGTATGCAGCACCTCTCACTCACTACCCACCAGTGATGGACTAATTCAGGGTTCCCGCGCTGGTCCTAAAAAGCCTAAGATCAAGCCTAAAGTCTAAAATCCAGAAACCCGATTTACAAGGCCTAAAAAGGTCTTACATTTCAGTTATTTGGTCTAAAAATGGTGCTAGTTATTAAACATTTGATTAGCTAGGAAATCAGTCTGACCACATCTATTTACGCAGAAATTAATCAAGCTGGAACCCAAAAAACGCTTCCTTTTTAGCAGTGAAATCCCTCATTTCATCACCTCGAGGATGACAAATGCTATCATATGGTGTCGTGAATAGGTCTAAAATGATATTCAAAGAGGTCTAAAAAGGGTCTAAAAAGGTCTTAAATTTGACTTGTTGAATCTTGTAGGAACCCTGGTGAGTACCACAGGTTCACATCATGACTGTATGCAGCACCTCTCACTCACTACCCACCAGTGATGGACAGATTACACACTCAACAAAAACAAAAGCCTTCCAAGAACATGTAGAAGTCATTTGGTGTTTTCATCCCGTAGGTTCTACTCTGCGGAGATCATCATCGGACTGCAGTTCCTCCACTCCAAAGGAATCATCTACAGGTTAGAGCCATAAACTACCCTCGCTTAACCAGCTGCCCTGTCCTTATATCGAATAGAAGGACCTCACCTACCCCATCTGCCCCCCTTTCCTATTCCCAGGGACCTGAAGCTGGACAATGTGATGCTGAACAAAGAGGGCCACATTAAGATCGCAGACTTTGGGATGTGCAAGGAGAACATTGGTGGAGAGAACCGCGCCACCACATTCTGTGGGACACCAGACTACATCGCTCCAGAGGTGAATGCAGTTGGTTTCTCTCTCTCGTTCACTCACACTCTTGTGTGTGTGTGTGGGTGTGTGTCTGGAGATGACTCCACTTTTTTTTTTTACATAATCTGATCCATTAGGTGTTTATTAATTCCTGTGTGGTGTTATTTTTAAAATGTTGACATTTTTTTGTTAGTAATTAATAAAATACAGAGGTTCCATCTCACAAAACATAATGGAATGTAAAAACTTTGACACTCAATATCTCTGAACTGCCCTAAACGGAGATAGAACCTTATCATTCTAAGATCACGATACGGTATTACAGTATTACTGGATGTAATATTGTGTTCCCTCATCCTAATGTCCATGTGTCTATCCTGTCTGTCCTCAGATCCTGCTGGGGCAGAAGTACACCTTCTCTGTAGACTGGTGGTCGTTCGGGGTGCTCGTGTACGAGATGCTGATTGGCCAGTCACCGTTCCAGGGCGATGACGAAGACGAGCTGTTTGAGTCCATCAGGATGGACGTGCCTCACTATCCACGCTGGATCACCAAGGAGGCCAAGGACCTGCTGGAGAAGGTGAGTCTTCAAAGCATTAAGACGTACACTTACACACACACACACACATACACACATACACATACACTTACACACGCACTTACACACATACACATACACACATACACTTACACACATACACATATACACTTACACACAGATACACATACACTTACACACATACACATACACACATACACATACACTTACACACGCACGCACACACATCATACCACCCAACCAACTCTTGACCTCCTTTTCACTAGATGATGTGCCCTTGTGTGAAGCGCTTTGAGTTGTATTTATGTACGAAAGGCGCTATATAAATAAAGCTTTACTTACTTACTTACTTACTTGTCTCTGAAGACCACTTGTAAACAAAGCAAATCTGTCATGTAATCTCCCTTGGTTTAGTTTGATCAACACTGACAAAGACACGCGCCAACACACGCATGTGTCACTGAGCTATTCTTTCTCTGTGCCCCCCCCAGCTGTTTGAGCGGGAGCCCAGCCGTAGGTTAGGTGTGGTGGGGAACATCCGGGGACACTCCTTCTTCAAGACCCTCAACTGGCCTGCCCTGGAGAGGTGCGAGGTGGACCCCCCTTTCAAACCCAAAGTGGTACGTCTCGGTTTTCTATGATGGAACTATTAAGACTTTGTATAAAACTTCAGCTCGCTGATATTCTATTCATTTATGCCATACAAGCTACTCATTTCTGCTTTAGTACTTCTACAATATGGATCATCAGAGGAAGATGATTGTCATAGCAAAAGCAACACAATTAGTATGATCACCATCTACTCTTCTGAGTGTGAGGCCCTGTTCCAATCCTTTCAACCGCAACCTTCCTTCCATGATGTAATCACAGATCTAACACTAATTGAATTGATATAAGTAAGACAAAGCTTTTGACCTTTCCGTTGTAATTTGACCGTTACAAAGCTTTGACCTTTTCCGTTCATAAATCAGAGACTACTTCCAAGAAAGGGAGTATTGGGAAAAGGCCTGGGTCTCTGGTTATTAAGAGTAAAAACAAAACACGGTGCTGCAGTCACGCTGCTGCATGCTCCTGGAACAAACTCCCTGAAGAAATTAAAATATTTAAATCTAAGCTAAAAACCTTCATGTTATGCAGCAGTTATGATAAAACACAAACACTTCTATCAATGTCTTTTTTTTCCATTAACTATTGTCTTATTAAATGTTTTATCTATTTACTTCTTATATTTGCTTTTATTCATTGTAATTGTTATTTTCTTACTATGCTTGCTGTATAATACTTGCTGTATTTTTAAATAATGTATATAAAGCACTTTGAATTGCCCCTGTTGTATGAAATGTGCTATACAAATAAACTAGCCTTGCCTTGCCTTATTGGTCGCTTCCTGAACTGACAGTCTTTTTCCTCCCGTTGCAGAAAGCGCCCAACGACTGCAGCAACTTTGACCGGGAGTTCCTGAGCGAGAAGCCCCGCCTCTCCCACACAGACAAGAACCTCATAGACTCCATGGACCAGACCGCCTTCGCTGGCTTCTCCTTCATCAACCCCAACATGGAACACCTCCTGGACAAATGAGGGCCCAACATGGCTGCCCATTGTGACCATGGACGAATCCCAACACTCCAAACTGGCTTCCTCTTCTGTCCTTATCCACACGTACCCAAGTAAACTAGAGAGGTTGAGGCAACTGCATTGATTCTGCACTTATTGGCCTCTGCCATGTTGCTTTTGCATATGCATTTCTCTCATCAGAGAAGATGGAGAAGGGGGGACACAAGAAAGGATGTCACAACACAGTGTTAGGGTTCAGGCCATGTCTCTGTCCAGACCGTCCCATTGTAAATCTCTAAACACACAGGAACGGGAGCAGGGAGAGACCAGGGTTCCACTGTGGAGGGTCCAGTCAATAAATGTGTCTTTCTTTTTTTTCTTGTGATCAAACCTTGAATCAATATGAATCTGTCAATTAACTGTAGTATACTTTGTATCCTGATCACTCGCATAAGTGTGTATGTGTCTGTGTATCTGTGTAAACGAGTATGTGAGTGTGTGTGAACGAGAATATGAATGTGAGATTCATTCATTCATTCATGTGTATGGGTGCTATTATGTTTGTGTCAGAATTAAGTGTAAGTGTTTTGATCTTACTTACTGTGTACGTAACACCTGCATGAGTCTGGGTCTGAATGTGTCATGTGCATGAATCTCTGGTAGATTCCATCTTAGCTCTAGTTTTGGCACCGCAAGATGAAAGAATGTTCAGGTGCAAATGTAGTTCTATAAAAAAGTTATATTTGTGTGGACGTGGGGCTGAATATACTCCTTACAGTGCATCCGTGAAACGGGACACAAACAGAAGTCTCTCCTGTTTGCAGATAATTGCATTGTGATCCTCAACGCACCCTATCCACATCCACATAATATGAAATGGTTGAACTAACGTTGCACCTTTTTGACTGATTCAGAGATGAGACTTCAACTGAGTCAGGCAATGTATGCTGGAAGGACTAGATGTAATGGTACTGTCGGTGTTGAAGGTAATGTGTGTCGGAGGGGTACTTTAAAGAAAGGATACGTACGTGGATCTCAACAGTATGTGTATCATTACTTGAATGTAGGTATTTTAACAAGAAAATAATATGCTGTATATGAAAAAAAAAATGTATATTTCCCTATATAAATAGCCGACACTATTGGTGAGCTACTGGTGTACTTTTTTTTACTGTCTTAATATTTTACATCTGATTATAAATAAACACATTTTAAATCTCAATGGTTGTCCAGGACCTAGTTGTTGAAGCTTATTGGGTGATTTTGTGTCTAATTATGTTAGTCCTACTCTTGAGGAAAATGTTTCTAGTAGGTAGCACACGTTTCACACTGTATTTGACATTTTTTGTCAGATTTTTTCTCCCAAATTGTACCACAATTGAACGAGAGGTAGCAGACTTGCCTGCCATCTAGCGGTCAGGTGCCGCAATTACAGTTCATCTCCCAGCTCATTGTGTCCTCTGCCGACGACATTCCTGCAGTGCGCAGGGCCCGGGCTGTCCCCTGTCCCCTGTCCAGTCCGTCGCATCAGAAGCCTAGTAGAGGCACGATAGGTGTACACCTTGCACAATTGAAAAGTTGAATAATTGGGACGCCAAACCTTGCATTTGTGGTGCTTAAAAGCCTTCGAAAGTTAATTAGCTTGTTTTAGGCCTATGTATGAATTCGCATATAACCTAGATGCCACCAAAGTTAGAACATTAGATTGGAAAATGTTTTGCATGAGTTTATGTTTTTTTCTTCAAATGCAAAACCACACAATGTCAAAATAGGCTATCATCATTTCCCATGTGATCTTGATCTTACATCCAGTTTTATGGTTTTTATGTCATTATGAGAAATTCTTAAGAAAGACCTATAGCCTCTTAATAAATGATATTTAAAAGGAATGAGAAATGCATTTTTTTCCTTTAGTTTTTGGGGATATGGATTGTGATTATGGTTATTATAGTATAATAGGGTTAGGATTAGAGTTAACCCTAATAATTATACATCCATTGAACTATTGATATGGATGTTTGTTACCCTGTATTGTTACAATAGGATTGGTCTATTTGTGGGATGTATAACCTAAATCGTCGAAGTGAGCTTCCAAACCTATCCTATTCGGTTTATGGACTATTGTAACTAATGTCTGTTGCTCTATGAAAACATTTGTAAAAAAATAAATAATGCACATAGCCTACCCACAAAACATGTTTAAAACGTCTTATCGACACATATTTCATGCAGTTTCTCCCAAAAAGCGTGACTTTGTGATTATGGCCAATAGGCTCCAGGCATGAACAACTGGGATTGTCACTACTGTAGTGCATTCAATAATTTTAGATAAAATAATCATCATCTTTGTCGAATATTTCTGGACCGAATGGTGCAAAAATGAAGCATTTCGAAACCTTTCTTTACGCGGTTCCACTGGGAAGAATTCCACACATTTTAATGTGTTTGATGATTGAAAAAATACCATTTAACGAAAGTGGTCGATATGCAATGCATATTCTAATTAAAGCATTAACAAATTGTTAAGTGAATCATACGGGAATTGGATTCGAACCATGTAGTAAGCCTTATTCACACAAGCACCGATAACAATGCAATGCAATACTTTTTCTTTCCAGAATACCAATGAATAAATAAAACAAAACAGTGCGTCCAGTTTGGTCCAACCTTCATATATTGGGTTTGATTAAGTCATAATAATTATTTGATTGTGTGTGAGAAGATGGAAGTCATTTTTTGCATGCACAAAACCGACAATATCCATAATCCATCTACCCGGGCTTATGAACGTGGATCCAGCCATCAGAACATGCGCAGTGGGCTGGCAGGATTGTGCCATATTGGAATGAGGTCGTGTGAACGCCTAGGCGGAAAGAGACGGCATCTAAAAACCCACTTGGAAAACTATTTACCGGTAAGAGACCAATTTGGCGACTCAATACTCACATACTACATTTTGTTTAGCAAGGGCTCAATCTAGTAGCGTGCATTTTGGTGCTGTGTGCGTCTTTTTTCCCGTCTCTAAAAAAGCCCGAACCCTTATTGCTCGCTGGTGTATTGCTCAAGCCCAGCCCATGACGTTTCACTAACTTGACTTGGTCACAGGCTTTTTTAGCATGTGCCGAAATCAGCCGCATTCGACCAGGGTGCCTTTGGGCATCAGAACTGAACCTATTATTGTTTTTCAACAACGGGACATGATCGGATCTTTTCTTTCCTCGCATTCGGTGTTTCTTTGTAGTGCACGCACGCACGCATCAATGTGGAAAGTTGGAATCATCTGATTCTGCGCTCGTGTCTGCAAAGCGATATTGCGTTCATTGCGTTCATGGCCCATCTATTGCCGAATGCAATAGTCAGCAATGCAATAGTCAGTTTGAAAGCCGTCATTGTGAGCTTCTACGACAAAAGGCAACATTATATTATTAGAAAACGCAATACAAATGTGTTATTTGTAGCCTATGTGTGTAGTTCTTAGAAAGGTTGCATGCACAGTCTTAAACGATTTTTACAATTCAATCAATTGGATTATATCCACATTAAAATGTCGAAATGTCCTTTATGGGGACAGATTAAAAAGAATTACATGTGTTGCCTATAGTGATGTAAAAAAAGCCGTGACATTTACTACATAGGCCCGTGTGTCTCTCCGCACTCACACAACTTCCCCGGTTATGCAACTTGAATGATCTGGGCAACATTGTCTCAGCTGACCGGCCGCTACATAATGGAACAACATAGTAACTTACATTGATCCAGCCTGGAGAAATTGAATCGTGACGTGTTTACTGTTTACCCATTCATCTGATATTCTCCTCTGAATTTTGAGTTAATGTTCGATTGATTGTTATTCTTTGTCCATTTACACAGAAAGACAACCCAGGCCAGTTCAAGGAATTTCGGGTCAGGTTAGACACACCGCTTTGCATAACCAAGTGACATTTAGTTATTTGACATTGGCAATTATTGACAATTATAGGCCGATAATTCAGATCCTCCGACAAGGCGTAAGCAGCTATAGCCCTAAAAGGAGCAATCTGGGATGGGTACATCACATCTGAACTTCTAAATGAATGACATGGCCGTTTGTTATTGAAGAATATAACTGAGAACATCCTCATGATATTAGTTCAACTGTCATACCCCATATATGGGGTATTATAATAACCCAAATATAAACTTGTTTTACTCCATTGTTTGTAAACAATGTTTGTAAACAATGTAATTGTAAAACATGTACACATGTTTTACTTTATAGCTTCAAAACATAACATAACATGTTCATCTCATGGATAGTTTGAGAGGGGTAACATTTCTCCAGCCCCATTCATCAGCTGTTCACAAAAAAACTGTTGGCCATGGGCCTGAATATACTTTGTTATTGTTTGGGTTGATAATCAGGTATGGGCCTGAATATACTTTGTTAGTGTTTGAATCCAATTGTTCCACTTTAATGACTTATATAATTTTCATTGAGCAGCTTGTGTCAAAGAGCTCAATGGCATTTTAAGCACTGATCATATGACCCAATATATGCTAATGAGATGCTGCAACCATGCCAGTGATTTCAACTCAGAGTCAGCAGGAGCCCAGTGTTTCCTTACAGTGTGTGTGTGTGTGTGTGTGTGTGTGTGTGTGTGTGTGTGTGTGTCTGTATGTGTGTGTGTGTGTGTGTGTGTGTGTGTGTGTGTATGTGTGTGTGTCTGTGTCTGTGTCTGTGTCTGTGTCTGTGTCTGTGTCTGTGTCTGTGTGTGTGTGTGTATCCGTGTATGAGTGCGTGCGCGCACAAGAGCATGTGTGTTATCCTCATTAATATAGATACATACATTTCTCAATGAACATTTTTACTTTTAGTATTCATTTTCCACACCAATAAACTTCCTTGACATCTACCATGTCTGTCATGAATGTTTTATACACTTTTGGGGGGGTTGATAATCAGGTATTAGAGTCCCACCCCCAAAAAATAATTTGTAAATGTCTCTGCTGCTCTTTTTATCCTCTCTTGTGTTGGGAGTGTGACCTCCAGTACAAAGAGACCCTTGGGGCACTGTGTGTATGTGTGTGTGCGTGGGTGTGCGCTGAGCCCTGCAAGGCGGCAGGGTCGTGGGTGAAAGGCTGGGCTGAGCCTGGTAGAGCCCAGGGGTCGAGGCGGCAGGGGCGGCGGTCAGGGGATTCTGTCTGACGGGCGTCTCGTTGTTAATAGAGACGTCAGGCGTGACAAAGACAGGCCTGACAGGCCGGCTGAATGGAGCAGCCGTGACAGAGCAGCGATCCTCCGCCTCCTATACACAAACCTCACCGCTATTGTCATCTCTAATGCTCTCCTAGGCCTCCCAGTTTATAAATGCAGTGAGTCTCCCTTGTTGCATTAAGTTATTTCATCCGCTGTGGGCGGAAACTTGAATCCGAATCGTGTATTTGATGAGAGATTTGAGTGAAAAGTAACAGTTCTGTGCATGTTAGTTCGAATTAAGTGTGGCTACGTTAGCGTAGAGTGCTTGTCTGTGTGTCTGTGATGATGGACATATTTGGGGATTATTAAAGATTTAACATTTTGAAAATGCCCACTCATGCCGTTCTTTGCAAGTGGATATTTACAACTGCATAAATGTCTCCCCTTTGACAGACCATCTCTCACACTGAATTTGTCTCGTTCACCGAGCAATAATAAAAAATAAAAAAAACTCTTTCTCACAAAAACAGAATATGTTGGAGCCTGGAAGACAGAACAATCTCTTACTAGCTCTACCACTCAACAGAGGCGTACAGCTGTCTCTCTCTCTCTCTCTCTCTCTCTCTCTCTCTCTCTCTCTCTCTCTCTCTCTCTCTCTCTCTCTCTCTGTACATTGCTCTCTCTCTCTCTCTCTCTCTCTCTCTCTGTACATCGCTCTCTCTCTCCCTCTTCCCTATATTCGGGCAGATTTTAAGAACATAATCGTGTCACTGTCCACACTTCTCTTCCAGATTATTATAATAATCCCTTTTCCTCAACCCTCTTTTCCCAGAGCTGCCAGATTTGGCCAATAGGGGGAGCCGACATGAGTTATGAGTCGCTGGAGTCTGGTGAGTCCTCCAATGATTTACAAGACAAATGCATTTGTGAAAATATACTTAAATGGATAAACGCCTAATTCACCAAAGTATTAAACTGCCAGCGTTGATGGACAACAGGTTCACCATAGTGGAAACAGTTTGTAACAGTGTGTAAATCCTGAAGTAAACCTGCTGTGTGGTCCAGATGGGGACTCTGGTCAGGACGTGTCTGACTTCATCTGGGATGAATACCTAGAGGACAGCGGAGCCGTGTCTGTGCCCCACCACGCCTTCAGACATGTAAGAGCACAAGGCCACTCACTCACTCACTCACTCACAAATATGTTTCATATGATGTGTAGGAAAAACTTGAGTTTGGTATGTAAAAGGCACTTTGGGAAAGTGAATGAATGGTCTGCTACAAGGAGATGACACTCCTTCTTTACCCTCCCTCTATCCTCTCTCATTTCCTCCCATCTTCCTGCCCTCTCTACCCCCCCACCCCTCCCTCTCATCCCCCTGCTCCCTCTCCTCCCCCTCCCCCTCCTCCTCCTCCTCTTCCTCCCCCTCCTCTTCCTCCTCCTCCTCCTTCTCCCCCTCCTCCTCCTATTCCTCCCCCTCCCCCTCCTCCTCCTCCTCTTCCTCCTCCTCCTCCTCTTCCTCCTCCTCCTCCCTCTCTACCCCCCACCCCTCCTACCCCTCCCTCTCCCCCCCTCCCCCCTCCCCTCCCCTCGCCCCCTCCTACCCCAGGTGGACCAGGGTCTGCAGACGGGGCTGACTCCGGGGATGAGGCTGGAGGTGTGCGTGCGCTCGGAACCCGACGGACCCTACTGGGTGGCCACCATCATCACCACCTGCGGCCAGCTGTTGCTGCTGCGCTACGAGGGTTACCACGACGACCGCCGCGCCGACTTCTGGTGTGACATCATGACGGCGGACCTCCACCCTCTGGGCTGGAGTAGGGAGCAGAGGAAGCCGATGAGACCCCCCGAGGGTGAGGGGGAGCTGGGAGGGGCAACTCAGGAGAGGAGGGGGGAGTGTTCGTAGTTACACTGGGTTTCGTTGAATCGGTGGATCACAAGAAAGGAAGACCTTTCGTGAGCTTAGAATGATAAGGTTCTATCTCCGTTTAGGGCAGTTCAGAGATATCGACCGTCAAAGTTTTTACATTCCATTATGTTTTGTGAGATGGAACCTTTGTATTTTATGAATTACTAACTTAAAAAATGTCAACATTTTAAATGGTCGATTTTGACCAAAAATGGAGATAGAACCTTATAATTCTAACGTCCCGCTTTGTTGGGCAAAGAAGTTTGAGAGCCACTGCAACCATGTTTCTCTGTCGCCCTCTACAGGCTTGCGTGAGAAAACTGTGGACTGGGAGGCCTTGTTGGAGAAAGCTTTGGCGGAGGAGGGCAGTGCACCTGCCAACCTGCTGGAAGGGGTTAGAGCACTTTAACTCTTGGCCTGAGTCTTAGTTCACAACTTTATACAGATGTGAATGTTTGAATATGTTATTTTATTCACTCCAACACAAAGAATATGCACACTCCAGTGTCCAGTCTAGGGATATAACGATACACTCAACTCACGATTCACGATACCGGGTTCACGATTTTATATCAGCAACAGCGGTAACAGTTTAACCTGAAATCCCGACAACATGGAGAGATAACCAGCAGGCTAGCTGGTTAGCCTAGCTACATGACTTTCACTCCAAGTTTACACAAACATGACAGTTTTTTGGCCTCCACCTGTCAGTACGAAAGACACATCAAACTTTATTCGAACGAGTTTGCTAGTCTTGCATGTATCTGTATGTATCAAGTGTCATGGGCACAAAACACAACAAATTTAGATTCATTTTTCATCTCACCGGTTTGAATCGTAAAATATCAGTGTGTATCGTAATGCATCATCACATCCCTACTCTAGTCCCTTCAAAGATAGTATAGCTCCTTGTGTGTTTACTGGTGGGTGTGTTGACCAGTTCTAGTCACACCAAGTCAACTCCATTTTTCTTAGTTCCAGTCCAGTTCCAATTGATGAAAACTGAAAACATTCCAGTGCAGTTTCAAAACATTTTAGTCTAGCCGTAGTCAGCGACGAAAACCCGACTAAAATGTTTTTGGGGTTTTTGTGGACTGAGACTGCACTGGAATGTTTTCAGTTTTCATCAACTGGAACTGGACTGGAACTAAGAAAAATGGAGGTGACGACTTGGTGTGACTAGAACTGGTGTGCATCTTCATCTAAACACCAAAGACTAACCAGTGACTAAAAAGCCTGACAAAATTAACACTGGTGGTGTTGATGTATCTTTCCTTCTCCTGTCCCGTCTCCAGCCCCAGCGTGTTAACCCGGTGGAGCTGCTCGCCCCCGGCTGCAGTGTGGAGCTCCAGGACAGCGGCGACCCCGGGGTGGCCTGGGGGGTGGACGTGGAGGAGAACGTGGGGGGCAGGCTGAGGCTGCGTCTGGCCGGCACGGAGGGGCTCCCGGAGACACACAGCACCCTCTGGCTCTTCTACCTCCACCCCCGCCTCCACCCGCCCGGCTGGGCCAAGGAGCAGGGCTGCATCCTCAGACCTCCCAGGGGTGAGCTCTCCGCCTCCCCCACGGGTCTGGGCTTCTATTTACGGGTCTAGGGTTCTATTTAGAAAGAAAACCACTCGACGAAACAAAATATTTCTTTCCATTGGAGATTCAATTAAATTCAACTTTATTCGCCATGCGTAGTGCACTAGGAACATGACTTGGTATTCTACCATGCTGAACAAGCTACAGTAAGACGACAATACAACAAAACTCAAGACAAAATATACAGTACCAATATGAGTGAATATTATGAATAAATATACTGGACAACTAAGTGCAAAAACATGTAAAGTGCAAGGTGCAATGATCAGGAGTTATTGAGGAGGGCTGTGGCTTGCGGGAAGAAACTGTTCAAGTGTTGTGATGTTTTTGACCTGGTGGCCCTGTACCGCTGTCCAGAATTCTAAGTTTGTGGTTACTGATGTTGTGTGTGTGTGTGTGTGTGTTTATGTATGTGTGTGTGTGTACTCGTGCTTGCTTCAGCCCTTGTTGGCCTGCATACAGAGGAAGAGTGGGAGGACGTGAGGCGGAGGATTAGTGGTCAGACCAAGGACGAGGTCCTCTCCCAAGAGTTTTATAAGGTACGTTTTATAAGTGTCACGTCGAGCACTGTGTTTTATACCTGCTTAACTGTGCTAGTGGTTTGGGCCTTACTGTGTGCGTGTGCCTGCGCTTCAGGACCGGCCGGCCATCACTGCCCACTGCTTCACTGAGGGGATGAAACTGGAGGCCGTTGACCCCGCTGCCCCTTTCTCCATCTGCCCTGCCACCATCGCCAAGGTAACTCCTCCCCTTCAGCCTTGTCCTGTTCCTGTCCATGCCCCTGGGTCTGTCTAGACTCTAGACTATCTACTCTGCAGTGTTCATTTTGGCAGGCTTTTTAGTCACTTAGTCTTTGGTGTTTAGATGAAGATGCACACCAGTTCTAGTCACACCAAGTCACCTCCATTTTTCTTAGTTCCAGTCCAGTTCAAAGTTGATGAAAACTGAAAACATTCCAGTGCAGTTTCAGTCCACAAAAATTGGACTGGAACTAAGAAAAATGGAGGTGACTTGGTGTGACTAGAACTGGTGTGCATCTTCGTCTAAACACCAAAGACAAAAACAAACACTGCCAAAATTAACACTGCTACTCTGACATGATTGCTGATTTGATAGGGTGCCAGGGATGATAGTAGAACATCATAGAAAAGACATTCCATGTCACCCAGGAGTATGGCCTGTCAGTCCTGTCAGTTGAGTGGTCAGTTACCTCAGGGTTGAACACAGAAGGGGGTGTACTATTGGATTACCTCTGAGTTGTTTATTTAAATAATCAATATAGCATACATGAGTGTGATGATGACTGTGTGATGGGTGATGTGTGATGATGATGATTGATGATGATGATGATGATGATGATGCCCTTTAGGTATTCACTGAGCTGTACTTCCTGGTGAAGCTGGACGACCTCCGTGGTGCTGAGGCATGGTCGGAGGGCGGTGGGCGGTCCTTCCTGTGTCACAGAGACAGCCCCGGGATCTTTCCTGCCCAGTGGAGCCACAAGAACGGTGTCCTGCTGAGCCCCCCTCAAGGTGGGCGGCCTTAAACCTTCCACATATCGTGACGTTAGAATTATAAGGTTCTATCTCCATTTTTGGTCAAAATTGAGTTTTTTACATAATCTGATCCATTAGGTGTTTATTAATGCCTGTGTGGTGTTATTTTTTAAATGTTGAATTTTTTGAGTTAGTAATTCATAAAATACAAAGGTTCCATCTCACAAAACATAATGGAATGTAAAAACTTTGACGCTCAATATCTCTGAACTACCCTAAACGGAGATAGAACCTCATTCTAAGCTCACGCATTCCCAATTTCCAATGGCGTTTCTCAGCTTAACAGAGCACCACATTGTTTCTGTCTTAATAATAGTCTAAAATACTCTCACACTTTAGTTCAGATGATGGTGACTCCATGCTTTGACCGGCCGCAGCCATCTTACTCTTTGCGATGTGCCGACGCATGTTATGCAAATCATTTGTCGATTACAAAATACCCCCCAAAAATCTATGTAAAATGATTACGTTGATGAGTTGCGCCAGCCGTGACAGTTTGATATCTCTTGCTTGTGCTCTATTGCTTTAACCCTCTGTTCTTCTCTCTTTCTTTATCTCTTCCTCTGATTGTGTAGGATACCAGGGGCAGGACTTTGACTGGGCAGACTACCTTAAACAGTGTGAGGCCGAGGCTGCTCCCCAGCACTGCTTCCCCACAGTGAGTTAGGCTCACTATCCCTTTAATACACTATCCCTTTAATACACATGTTGTAACACAAGTATAACACAGAGGACATACACAGAGGATGTCATATGGCGCTTTTCCACTACCGTGCCGACCCGTGCCGTACCGCGCCGTTTTGGTTTCTCCACTGCCAACCGAGCTGGGTCGAGCCGGGCCTTTTTTGCTAGGCTGTGTGTGACGTGTGACGCTGCAGACCGTTGATTGGTCAATGGAAATCATCACAACATCGTCATCCCATGTTCAGAGTTCACCCGTAACCGCCATTTTTAAATACCACAACAGATTTCGCTCTCGGAAAATGTCACTTACTGTTTCTGTAATAACTTATTAATAAAGATAGTCACAATGTTAGCGACAAGGCTAATACAATAACATGTTACTGAACTTATGAATATAATTCCGTTTACATTTGATTTCAGCCATTACGGCAATGTGTCTTTTGTCTCTCCTCTCCTTTTTTTCTCGTTAGGAGCTGAGCGATCACAGTTTTAAGGAGACCATGAAGCTCGAAGCTGTGAACCCCCTCTCGCCTGAGCACATCCAGGTCGCTACGGTAACCAAGGTCAGAGGGCAGCATATCTGGCTCGGCCTGGAAGGTGAGAGGAAACCACCAGCAGGCTTGTTGTGTGTGAAGTGAAGTACATCCCTTCATTTTGACTTGGAGACCCCTTTGAGTCTGAACACTAGAGATGGTGATACTGAATAAGTATGTGTGTGTCTCAATGATGTTTGTCCATCTGTCTCTCAAGGGCTAAAGCAGCCAATGCCAGAGCTAATCACTCATGTGGACTCGTTGGACATCTTCCCTGTCAGCTGGTGTGAGACCAATGGCTACCCTCTCCTGCACCCTGTCAAGCCCCGAGGTGGGTGTGTCCCTCTCCCTGATCTGAAGTGATACCTCACAGTGTTTCGGATTTTTGCACGTCGTGAGCTTAGAATGATAAGGTTCTATCTCCGTTTAGGGCAGTTCAGAGATATTGAGCGTCAAAGTATTTACATTCCATTATGTTCTGTGAGATGGAACCTTTGTATTTTATTAATTACTAACTAAAACATTTCAACATCTTCGAGATAACACCACACAGGCATTAATGAACACCTAATGGATCAGATTATGTAAAAAACTCAATTTTGACAAAAATGTTACCTTATAATTCTAACGTCACGAAGTGTTGCCTATGCTGTCATGACTATATGTCTCGCCACCAGATAAGACAACCCTTTTATCCAAAGCGACTAACAATTAGAGATTACAGGGACAGTCTCCCTGGAGTAATTTAGGGCTAAGTTACTCCAGGGAGACTTGTCCCTGTAATCTCTAATTGTAAGTCGCTTTGGATAAAAACGTTGTCTTATTTGGTGATGTCTGCTAAATGGTAATAAATGTAATGTAAATGTAAACTACGTAGATAGATCTGTCATTAATGCTTTATTTTCCTATCGTGTCACAGTTGAGAAGCAGAGAAGGATTGCTGTGGTGCAGCCTGAGAAACAGTACGTATGGGAGATGAAATGTGCTTTGTGATTGGTTGTTTCTCCTCTTTGATGAGCTACTGTTCCAGTCCCCCCCCAAGTCAAATACATTTGTCTTTTACAGCAGAGCCACGCCCAAATCAACATTACCAGACGCTGTCAAGCAGCCGATGACCAGCCAATCACAGACTGGTTAGTATAGTCGTCTTGTCTTCCAAGATAAAGCACATTTATTTGGTGTTAAGCATTGACATTATATGTGAACGGGTGTGTGACTGTGTCCAGGTGTGGGACAGGTGAACGGGAAGTACTCCTGCCCCAAAATCTACTTCAACCACCGCTGCTTCTCCGGGCCCTACCTCAATAAGGGTCGCATCACCGAGCTGCCCCAGTGTGTCGGCCCCGGCAACTGTGTCCTGGTTCTGAAAGAGGTGACCCGCTATGGAACCATACTGTTATACCACACAATATTATGTTACATGCTGAATTGAATCAAACGATACATTTAAGCAATATCACACGAGAGGAAGTGCTGTTATACTGAATATCAGCACGGCTGTGATTCGGTCATAGGTACGAGGCCGCAGGCCGACCTCAAGTGTGATATTGCTTTTATACAACAGTTCTACAGCACAATCTATTAGTTAACAGTAATATGCAACAACAGATTATGATTTGTTTGTTTATTTAATCATAAAAATAAACAAAAAATAGTTCCGCAACTGAACTTCAAATGGACTGTTGCCTAGTAGTAACCTGAACACAAACATGTAGTCTAATTAACAGTCATTTAGTAGAACATCTGTGTGGCGCAGTGATACATATACTGTAGTTAAAAGTCCCAGTGCTGTTATACTGTATATCAGCACTCATGGAATGCCTCTTGTCCAATCAAATTACTTAGTCGGAACTAAAAATCCTTCCTGATCCCTCCCCTCAATGAAGCACTTGTACCAGAAATAGCCTTCCGGCTAACTGTTAGCTAACTGATGTCTCTCTGTGGCTGTGTGTGTGTGTGTGTGTGTGTGTGTGTGTGTGTGTGTGTGTGTCCCATCCAGGTGTTGACCCTGCTGATCAACTCGGCCTACAAGCCCAGCCGGGTCCTGAGAGAGCTGCAGCTGGACCAGGAGGGGCGCTGCCACGGCCACGGAGAGACACTCAAAGCCAAGTGAGACACACACACACGCACACACACACACACACACACACACTACAGGCCCATGAAGCACACCCAAAAGAGAAAAAAACACTCATGACATAATATTGTACAATTGCGAGTGTATTGTTGTCACACACACACACACACACTCACACACACACACACACACGCACACACACACACACACACACGCACACACACACCCTCCCTCCTTCTCTACTGCCATGTCCATGACCTAGTCCTAGACAGCCACAATCTTACTCTACTGCAATGACAACGACTCAATTGAAGGAAAGGGCATATAAGAACATGAACATGAACATGAACATGAACATGAACATGAACATGAACATGAACATGAACATGAACATGAACATGCTATGAATGATCCGCAGGTACAAGGGCAAGAGTTACCGAGCCACGGTGGAGATCGTGCGGACAGCGGACTGCGTCGCCGAGTTCTGCAGGAAGACCTGCATCAAGCTGGAGTGCTGTCCCAACCTGTTTGGACCACGCATGGTTCTGGAGCGCTGCTCCGAGAACTGCTCTGTACTCACAAAGACCAAATACAGTACGTACAACCATGTCTATTACTTATTTTTATGTATTTTTTACATTTTTGGCATTTAGCAGACGCCTTATTCCAAAGCGACTTACAATCAATACATTTGAATACTAAGCAAGTGAATTATCAATCCACCAGTCGTATCAGGAGGAGTAATCCAGCTCAGGCCAGGGGCCATTGGCAGTCTCAGTGATAGAAGGAAAAGTTTGTATTTTTGTATTTTTATTTTATTATATAGACACTGGAGAACAGAGAGACAGTACAAGGGGGGCAGTAGAAGTCATAGGGGACACAGTAAAGGGGAAAGCGGGTGTCTCAGGAGACGCAGTGCTGGGGGGTAGTGGATGTCTCAGGAGGAGCAGTTAAGGTGTAACCTGAAGAGATGGTTCTTCAGTCTCCGACAGAAGATGGGTAGTGAGGGGAGGGATCTGATATTAGCTGTTTATTATTAAGAGATCATAGAGAACACAGTATACGCTAGACAGTGATGTCGACGTGTGTTCTCTCCAGCCTATTATAACGGTAAGAAGAAGAGTAGGCGTGTGGGCCGCCCGCCCGGGGGCCACTCCAACCTGGAGGGCGGGGTGAAGAGGAGGGGCAGGAGGAGGAAGAGGAGGAAGCAACTCTTCGTCCATAAGAAGAGACGCTCCTCAGCCTCGCTGGACAACACACCTGCTGGCTCACCACAGGTACACACATGGCCTACACACACACACACACACACACACACACACACACACATATGTGTCATATTATCGTGAGTTTAGAATTATAAGGTTCTATCTCCGTTTAGGGCAGTTCAGAGATATTGAGCGTCAAGGTTTTTACATTCCATTATGTTTTATGAGATGGAACCTTTGTATTTTATGAATTACTAACTCAAAAATGTCAACATTTAAAAAATAACACCACACAGGCGTTAATAAACACCTAATGGATCAGATTATGTAAAAAAACTCAATTTTGACAAAAATGGAGATAGAACCTTATAATTCTAACGTCACGTTATGTCTACACGTACATGTCTCTCTCACAGGGTAGTGGAGAGGAGGAGGACCTTGATGAAGACAACTCTCTGAGTGAGGATTCTGGTTCCGAGATTCAAGACGACCTCCAGGACGATTCGGAATATTCCGTCGGGAAGTCTCAACCCCCCACCCCCACCCCCTCCCCGCCCCAAACACCCAGGCCGACACGCAAGCGCCGGAAACCCCGCTCCCCATCCTTTTCTGACGACGAGAACCGCCCCCCCTCACCAAAGGTAAACATGGTCACTGGTGGCTTGATTTTCAGCTGTTAAATAAACAGGCTAGGTTCAGGGTCTGGTCCTTGTCAGACCTTAACATGTGTGCTCTGTGTTTGTGGGTAATAGAGTTCCAGAGTTGAGGTGCCCCAGAAGATGTGTTTTGACACCAGTCCTCTGGAGTGGAGCGTGACCGATGTGGTGCATTTCATCAGGACCACCGACTGTGCTCCCCTGGCACGCATCTTTGTGGATCAGGTAACGCACGCGCACACACACACACACACACACACACACTACACTACACACACTACAGACCCATGAAACACACACACACACACACACAGACACACACACACACACACACACTACACACACTACACACACTACAGAGCCATGAAGCACACCCAAAAGAGAAAAAAACACATGACATAATATTGTCATGCGAGTGTATTGTTGGGGCGGCTGTGACGCAGGAGGTAGAGCCCCGGCTGGCCACATGTCCAAGTGTCCTTGGGCAAGACACTGAACCCCAAATTGCTCCCAGTGAGCGGGCCGGCGCCTTGCATGGTAGCTTGCCGCAATTGGTGTGTGAATGTGTGTGTGAATGGGTGAATGAGAGGCCGTTGTAAAACGCTTTGGAATAAGGTGCTAATTAAGTGCAGTCCATTTACCATTTATTTACCATTGTTGCCTTGTGTTTCCAGGAGATTGACGGACAGGCTCTGCTCTTGCTCAACCTCCCGACCGTGCAGGAGTGTATGGACCTGAAGCTGGGCCCTGCCATCAAGCTGTGCCACCACATTGAAAGGGTCAAGCTGGCCTTCTACCAGCAGTTTGCTACGTAGCTGAGGCCGCTGAACAGCGTGTGACATTCACATACTGTGTTCTATATGTCAGTCCCATGAAATGACTCTCCATAACTGTCCTACCACAGGACATCCATTGGAACCCTCCGCCCCCCACACAGGGGGCAGACATCATGCACGGACATCAAATGGAGTCTCATCGCTTCCTGTTTCCTTGCTATTTCGTGATGTTAGAATTATAAGGTTCTATCTCAATTTTTGGTCAAATTTCTGGTTGAAATGTTGACATTTTTGAGTTAGTAATTAATAAAATACAAAGGTTCCATCTCACGAAACATAATGGAATGTAAAAACTTTGACGCTCAATATCTCTGAACTACCCTAAACAGAGATAGAACCTTATCATTCTAAGCTCACGGTTTGTATACTGTCTGTGTGATCTAAAAGAGGTCGAGCGCTGGTGCCACAGGACCAGAAGCCTTATGTTATTTTCTCCATCTATCCTCATTGCCAAGGTAAAGGGGGTCATCTAACCTAACAGTCTCATTGAGGCGTTAAAGTGAATCTTGATTTAATTTAATCATCTTCAGATGAACTTCAAAGCGGTTGACAATGCAAAGACCTATAAGCACAAATACAATAACCATGAACTATTTGGTATGCAAAACGTGTACATAGCAGAGTGTGTGTTTGTATATAGTGTATATATTCCAAAACCTCTAGTGTGAACGGGTGATTTAGTTTTTCTACTGAGTAAAGCTCTGTAACTATAATGCATAAATTGGGCCCTAGGCATATTTTGTTATAGACATAATATGGGGATTAGAGGTCATGCTAGCATGCTCCTCTGTTTGCTGTGTTACAGCCTTTTGTCTTCTCATTCAGACAATGATTTACACCTGTGTTTATGATCAAATTAAAGGTTATTCCCAAAGCCTGGAGCTATGCTATGACATAACTTCAGTGTTTGAAAAGAAAAAAAGAAGAAAATGACGTCACAAAACCTATTGAGTTTCAATGATTGGGGCTTAAATTAGATTATAACAAATTAGGCCTAGGTGGCCCTAAAATATTGTAAATTCAACTGTCACAAATGCAATATTTCCCCCTCTCATACGCCAGGGAAGTGTTCCTGCAGACTTGGGTGTTAATGAGTCTTTTGCTGTGTTTTTAGTTTACCTCATTTGCCTGCTCAACGGCATTAACATTGATTGTATGTCTATGTTCTTGGATTATCATTGCGATTTAAGACTATGGAATAAATAATAAATACCAAGTGGTTGTTTTCATTTTCTTAAGATTGTTGTCTTATTTGCACTTGACACCACGGACCTCATTGTCTCTTAGCTTGTTTTATAGCATTTTCGCTTTTTAATTGTCTAGTGTGTAATATGTGTGATATGTTATATGTGTTTGTGAATATGTGAATATGTTGTTCTGTTTTTGCACCTTCAGAAGAACCACTACAATTTCATTGTATAGGCAACTGTACAAGGACAATACAGTCTATTCTATTGTATTCTATTCTATTCTAATCTATTCTATTCTAATCTATTCTATTCTATTCTAATCTATTCTATTCTATTCTATTCTATTCTAAAAACCTGAATCTCTTTGATCAAAGCGGCCTCAGATTGGATGTATAACTACATTTCCCAGAATCCCGTCGCATCACGTTCGTCACGTGACCCTTACGTCCATCACGTGACCCTTACGTCTTGTCAATACAGACAGTGGACAGGGAAGCAATGTTCAGTGGAATACAACCGCCAGACTCTCATCATCTCTGAACAAGTTATTTACCGTTCCACCTTTCAGGATCAAGGTAGTTCGTTAAGAGACACACAAACAGCACAAATGCAATGCATTTGATACATGCACAAGACTAGCAAATCAATGCAATGACTCTGAATATAGCTGACTTAATAACGCTAGCCTGAGTAACGTTGTCATCGTTGACTTGCATGTCCTTTTGGGATGCTAATTGGGATGCTAGCTAGCTAGCTGTCAGGTTGTTGTATTGCTTTCTATCCCAGTACAGTTATATGCAATAGGTTCAGATGTTATTTTAGACAAAAATACAGTTGTTTAGCTGCTCAATGAACTGACAGACAATCTTCTAGCTCGGTTAGTTAGTGAGCGAGCTTAGTTAGGCTAATTAGCTTTGTGTGTGTGTGTGTGTGAGTGTCTGTGTGTGAGTGTCTGTGTGTGTGAGTGTGTGTGTGTGTGTGTGTGTGTGTGTGTGTGTGTGTGTGTGTGTGTGTGTGTGTGTGTGTGAGAGAGTGTGTGTGTGTGTGTGTGTGTGTGTGTGTGTGTGTGTGTGTGTGTGTGTGAGTGAGTGAGTGAGTGTGTGTGTGATGATGACTCCTCATCTTTTGCATGGCTGAATTTTGCAACTTTGTGGCTAATGTTTCCTCTTTCCTCTTGCACAGCATTTCTTGCTGACTTGCAAGTCCTAATCTGCTACTAGTTTAGCTTCTCATGAACCTGCCTGTCAAATGTCAAATTGGCCAGATCAGATGATGCTATGACCAGGAGGGATATGTTGCATGCATTATGCTACTGTACTACACACCAGGACAATTCAATCCATTACGCACAACCAGCGATTGTCTCATGGTGTTGCACATAGGGGACACAGAGAGGATGGGTCCACAGTTGAGAAGAAGAAGATTACACTCCTATCTCCTACCGATAACTACTGTCCTGCGTGACACGTCGATCGCCAGTTAAAGTGGCACACAAGGATACTATAGACTTTTACCTTTAGCGTGGTTTGGTTGGTGGTTTACTCCTCATTTCATCGCTCCAAACCTAACACAAATAACAGAACACACTGAGGTCACTGCAAAACATGTGCATACGAAAAGCCCTCTGGAATCGTTTCTTTGGACAGCATAGGCAAACTAACTAGCTCCATCAGTGACAGCTGATCGCCAGTTAAAGTGGCACACAAGGATACTATAGACTTTTACCTTTAGCTTGGTTGGTGGTTTGGTTTACTCCATTTCATCGCCTCCAAACCTCAAACCTTTCCTCTGGTCAACCATGATGATGATGCCTGTAAGCGGGGTAGGTCTGCTGTCCCAGGTGGAGGAGGTGGCTGGCCCGGGTGGTGCTGCTGGTGCAGGACTGTCCACTTCTACTATGTCCTCCTCCAACGTGTCAGACGTGGACACCCGGGGCTGCGAGAACGGTGACCTGATGGACTCCTTCGGCATCTTCCTGCAGGGCCTCCTCGGGGTGGTGGCGTTCAGCACGCTGATGTGTGAGTACAGCAGGAATGTCATTGCCTTGTGTCTGCTCACGCGTTTTAAATGAATGCCACTCTGTATTTGGTCTTTGCAAGAGAGAGATCTGATATATCTAAATACGAACTTGGCACTAGCGTTGACCCCCTTTTTAATAGTCCTAACATTCTCCCTGTACTGTAGCACGCTGATGTGTGAGTACAGCAGTCATGTCATTGCCTTGTCTTGTCTGCTCACGTGTTTTAAATGAATGCCACTACTCTGTATTTGGTTTGCAAGAAGAGATAGATCTGATGTATCTAAAGACGAACTTGGCACTAGCGTTGACCCCCTTTCTTTTAATAGTTCTAACATTCTCCCTGTAGTTGATGTTTTTGCTGGTGACACAGATGATCACATTCATTCTGGTAGGTATGTCTGACTGACTCCCAATCTGTTAATTCGTGATTCTATTGATGTTTCGCCTACTTGCAAATCAATTGCATTGTCTAGTCAACATAGTGTTCCATTTAGTCATGGCAGTCTGACCTCTAGTACGTCTCAGTGTCTGTTATGCCCCCAGTAAAGGGGAGCCACACAACAGCACAAGCCAAGGTGAGGAATGTTCAGCTCTTTAAAGCAGCGTCGCCCGAGGCAGTTTTCTTAGCAGGAGGAGGCTAGGCCTGAGCCTACGCCTGCATCACAGCCCAGACACGCAGGGTGTGTCTGTAGTTACACTCTCAACACAAATAACAGAACACACTGAGGTCACCGCATAACATATCCATACCAAAAGCCCTCTGGAATGGTTTCTTTGAACAGCCTAGGCAAACTAGCTCCATCAGTGACAGCTGATTGTCAACACACACACACACACACACACACACGCACACACACACACACACACACACACAGGTACGGTACTTATAAATAGTGTATGCTGATCCTGTGGTTTGCCCTGTGATCCAAAGTAAGCGGTGAACCACTTCTCACCCAGCAAACAATCCTGTTTGATGAAGGATTGAAGTTACTACACTGTAACTGCTCCTCCTGAGACATCTACTACCCCCCAGCACTGTGTGGCCCCAGAGACACCTGCTCCCCCCCCCCCGACTGTTTCTCCTGAGGTTTCTACTAACCCCTTCTCCTAGCACGACGACTGCCAATGGCCGCTGGCCAGAGCTAGATTTCTTTCCTTCTACGACTGGTTGATTGATGATTCACTTACTGAGTCAAATGTATCGATTGTGTAAGTCACTTTGGAACAAGGCGTCTGCTAAATGCCGTAAATGGAAGTTAGGAGAAGGGGAGGGGGCATGGAAAACAAGCAACTATTGTCAGGAACAGCGAAAAGCTTTATTTATTCAGGAAAGAGCTTCATTTGCCACTACGTCGCGTTCAGGGAGTTGGCCACACACACACACACACACACACACACACACACACACTTGCATCACTCACACACACACACACACACACACACACACACTTGCATCACTCACACATATGGATAATTAAAAAGGAGACTTTTTAAGGCACATCTCTGAATAAGTTACACATAAGCTATACCCCAGAGTAGCAGTCACCTTGACAGGCGGGCAGTTTCAGCCAATCTGTATTGTGTCTACAGGGAACAGTGTTTCAGTGTTTCTGTCAGCTTTCTATCTGAAGCAGCATCATCATCATTTCACAGAGAGTTGATCATGCTGAAAGAGTCACTAATATATACAGTCAGTCATGTCTGAAGTGACCAAGACAGTGTGACTACTACAGTAATATGAGAATGGTTTCACATGCTGTATGTGTGTATAGGTGCAGGTGCTCTGACTGTAAGATGTATAATGGAAATGATTACAGAGGCACTTGATGTGACATTTCCTGTGTTAGCTCATGATAAAACTATTCAAAGTAGATCCCTATGTGTTCAAAAGCAGTATACCTGCCGGGCGGTTCCTCTTTCCCTGGCCAGTTCCCTTTCCACTGGAGTCTAACTCATTGTCTGTTTGCTTTTTAATGTAAGATTTGTTGCTGTACTAAATTTGGTTTGATGTTACTGCCCAAAACGTCTGGCAAAAATGTTCTATCGTGACAGCCATTAATGCAAAAAGGCCCTGTAACACTAAGGTCATGTTCTCACATGAAAGTCTGAATCATGAGCCGGAGCAAGTGGATGAGTTCGCAACATTGTTGCATAAATTATTTATCTGATTTGCGTTCTCACAGCCCTTTATGTAGACGAAGTAACATACGCAATTGAAGCAACAGACGTGGTAGTTGATTGGTTAGAACTTAGAACATTTTTAAATTGCCCTCTTATCCAAATTGCCCTCTTTCCTATGGACAGCCTCGATGCGTCGTTTCTAATCAGAGCGAAACCACCCTTTTCAAGCGGAGCATCCGTTGGTTCTTTGCTCCGGGAGTGACCTCGGCTCGAATGCGCGTTCTCACAGCTCCAAACAACGCAGAGCAAAGCACATTTTATCCTAAACTCCGATTTAAGTGAAGCAAATGTTCTAGTGAGAACACGCCCTTAGTGACATCAAGCGTATCGCTTTTGGCTGGATATAGTTGCACACGACCAAACATGGTGGTGTAGCTAGAGACTGGACCTTGATTATGCTAACTACTGTAACATGAGTGATTGCTGATTGAATCTGTTCCTAATGAGAAGCACAGCGGCCCTGCTCACACTGCTCTGGGTCTCACTGCAGGTGTGTGTGTGTTAGGGATGCTCCGATTTATCGGCCACCGATTTAAATCGGCCGATTTCACTCCAAATGACTCGATCGGTGATCGGCAAAAATGGCCGATCGCAAAAACCGATCTTTTTTTTTTTTTTTTTTCTCTGGGGAAGACAGATAACTGAACAGAAAACATAGGAGGACGTAACAGTATGTAAACCATGAAGGCCACGTTTATGATGTCTTTTATACAGCCATATCGACTGACTTGGGCTTCAGGCCCTAACTGGGTGATAGGCTAGACTTTTACTATGCCATACAAATGGGTCTGTGTTTGCTTGGTGCCTAATGGATCAAAACTTTTGTCTAAAAAGCAAAAAATATGTAGGCTATCCAGTCAGTCGGCCTACAGTTATGTATTGAAAAAAAAATCGGTATTGGTATCGGTTGATCTTGAGGAAAAAAATCGGTGATCGGTATCGGCCCCAAAAATCCAGATCGGAGCATCCCTAGTGTGTGTGTGTGTGGGTGTGTGGGTGTGTGGTGTGTGTGTGTGTGTGTGTGTGTGTGTGTGTGTGTGGGTGTGTGTGTGTGTGTGTGTGTGTGGGTGTGTGTGTGTGTGTGTGTGTGTGTGTGTGTGTGTGTGTGCGTGTGCGTGTGCGCGTGTGTGCATGCGTGCCGATGCTGTGTATGACACTGTCTCTCTCTCGTTAACAGTGAAGCGCTTCAGGGAGCCCAAGCATGAGAGAAGACCCTGGAGGATCTGGTAAGACAGCAGCCATATCTCTCTCACACACACACACACACACACACATATACACACACACACACACACACACAAAACCAGCTAATTCAAACTTATCAGCTTCCATTTTATATTCAGCTGTTAATGGAACTTGGATGCTCAAGTGAGTTTTTCACCTTTTTCATGCTCCTCCTTCTGGTAGGTTCCTGGACACCTCCAAACAGGCCATCGGGATGCTGTTCATCCACTTTGCCAACGTCTACCTGTCTGACCTCACAGGGGAAGACCCCTGCTCACTGTGAGTGTGTGAGTGTGTGAGTGTGTGAGTGTGTGTGTTAGGGATGCACCGAAAGTTTGGCCACCAAATATCGGCCAAGAATTGTCATTTCGGTGCATCCCTAGAGTGTGTGTGCGTGTGCATGCTTCTTTGTAATTGTGAAGTGTTTTTGCTATCGTTGTAACAACTACTACTAAATCCATCTACGTACGTCTCTTTCTTCTTCAGATACCTCATTAACTTCCTCTTGGACGCGTCTCTGGGCATGCTGGTGATCTACGCGGGGGTGAGGACCGTCAGCGCCGTGGTGGAGTGGAGGCAGTGGGACTCCCTACGCTTCGGAGAATACGGTAAAGATCTGGAGGGGTGGGAGAGAGAAAGGATGTGTACTTCCATTCTGTCACACCAGAGGAGAGCAGTGGCAGCTGAGTACAGTGCTGCAATGTCATCCAGATCAAACCCTGACACTGTACACTTGTCAACAAAGCCCTGGACAGGCTCCAGTACGTGCAGAACTCAGCTGCCTGGGTCCTCACCCACACCAAGCCCTGGCAGCACATCACCCCCACCCTCATTCACCTCCACTGGCTCCCGGTCAAGTCCCGCATCACATACAAAATCCTCCTCCTCACTTACAAATCCCTCCACGCCTGCCCTGCGCCCCCCAGTACCTAACTGACCTCCTCCCCCAGCATACCCCTTCCCGGAACCTGTGGTCTGCAGACATGGGCCTGCTATCCACCCCCCGCACCAACCTACGGACCTTTGGGGACAGAGCCTTCAGCGTGGCTGCACCTACCCTCTGGAACTCCCTCCCCATAGTGATCCGCAACGGCCCCCCACCCTGGTTCACCAAGGCCTTTGGCCCCTTAGTCACTGTTTCTGTTTTGCTTTGTTTGTTTTCTGTTTTGTCTGTCTGATCATTTCCCTTAGAATTGTAAAGCGTCCTTGGGTTTTTTGAAAGGCGCTATAGAAATTAAAGTTATTATTAGTATTATTATTATTATTATTATTAAACCACAGGAAGACAGTTTATGTCTAGCTAACGAAAACAAACCTTTTTCAGTTGTGTTTCTTCTGTGTGTGTATTGCTGTCCCTCTGTGTGGGTTTCTATATTGTCTGTGTGTTTCTGTCAAAAATAGACTTTCTGTCAACCTACTGGTCCACGGTGATAACTCCATAAGTGGTCTAACATGTCTGTGTGTCTCTCAGTCTTCATGTTCATTTTGACATGAGCGTGTGTGTGTGTTTCAGGAGAACCAGTGCAGTGCACTGCGTGGGCAGGCCAGTGTGCTCTCTACATCTTCATCATGATGTTTGAGAAGGTTTTCATCGTCCTGGTCCTCCTCATTCCTCAGTGGAAGAAGGTCAGCAGGGTGCATGCTGGGATACGGGCAGGGTTGGGTTTCTGGTTGGGTTGTGACATTTAAGTGTGTTGAATTGCACTGCATTGTTACTGGATGTCTTTTGTTTGTTTCTGTTGTCTAACGTGTGTGTGTGTGCGTGTGTGTGTCTGTGTGTGTGTCTCACAGCTGGCGATCCTGAACCCCATAAACAACCCTCAGCTGGAGCTGGCCATCGTCATGCTTATCGTCCCATTCTTCGTTAACGTAAGTCTGCAACGCCTCAGTGTGGCTGTATCACTGTCTCTGGACCTTCAGCAGTCAGATTGTAAACCAACGGTGGTATTGAAAGAGGCCTGCATTACAGTATTGTATTTAGCTATTTCTTGCAAATTGTATGAAATGAAATACTGTTTATGCATATGGATTAGTTAGGGTTAGGAGTTAGTCTTACCAGATATGGCAAATCTACCGTCTAACCGTGAAATCGGCCAACCCTAACGTATAAGTACGTCTCAATTATTCAAAGTGTTCAACGTTGGTAAGAGCAGAGAAGCAACCCTAATGAGAATTTAACTTTCGGTTCAGTCTGTGAGCCTGCAGCTTGCGCACTACAGAAGGACCGATGAGGTCACAATGCTCTACACATGAAGCATGAGGTCACAATGCTCTACACATGAAGCCTGCCTGCCTTGCATGCTCGAGGCTGACGTAGTACACAACTTACAGGTCCACGTCTAGCTCACAAGCACCACTTTTCGTGGTCAAAAGCTTTCATAGTTATTTAGCTCCAACTGTTGTTTTTACAGTTATAAATGAATGTCTGTTGATTGTAAACCATTTAAGGGTGTGTTGTGTGGTTGTATTTACTCTTTGTGATGTGTACTGTATGTTGTGGCGGCTGTGGCGCAGGAGGTAGAGCCGCCATCTAATGATCGCAAGGTTGGCAGATCGGCGGTTCGAGCCCCGGCTGGCCACATGTCGAAGTGTCCTTGGGCAAGACACTGAACCCCAAATTGCTCCCAATGAGCAGGACCGGCGCCTTGCATGGCAGCTTGTCACCATTGGTGTGTGAATGTGTGTGTGAATGAGAGGCCGTTGTAAAGCGCTCTGGAATAAGGCCCTATATAAGTCAGTCCAT
>NC_137685.1:4717390-4732390 GCF_963989245.1 Nansenia antarctica | reverse complement strand
TACTGTGTCCCCTAAAAACTTCTATTGACCCCCTTGTACTGTTTCTCTGTTTCTCCAGTGTCTATATAAAATAAAATATAAAAAAACCTAGGTTTAGAAGAAGGTGATAGAAGAAGGTTTTTCCTTCTATCAACTCCCACACTCCTCTCCTTTGCCATCGTCTCTGAAGTGTGTCTCTTCATCTCTCCCCCAGATCCTCTTCTCGGCCGACGACGAGATGGACGACTCCGAGGAGGAGGACGTCCGCCGGCTCTCCGGCCACAAGACGGTCAAGAAGAAGAAGCATCGTATGGGCATCCCTGTCTGACCCGGGGCCACCAAGGCCATCCTGGTCTCACCCTCTCCTGTCCAGTCTCTTCTCACCCCCCTCCTCTATGATCTCCCTCCAGGCTGGTTGTCCTGACTGGTGCCTACCTGTACTGGTGTAGACCTGTACTCTCTAACACTAGGCTGCCCTTTGAGTCTCCTATGTGGAGTGTTTATGTGGGGAGGAGGAAGCATTGAGGAACATAGGGGGACAACTTAACAAATGACGGAGCCTATTGGACAGCCAAGTACTATACCAGATTCATATGATAGGACTCTCGCCTCTCCACTGGGAAAAACATTTGGACAACGTTTGACAGCTTACCACGCACACACCATGGTTATGTGTGACGTTTCACCATGGAGCTCTCGCATGTGGCTTAGTGACACTCGTTTGATAACAGTAACCAGGAGTCATTTATGAGTATTGTATTGTTAAAAGCATTTATGTGTGTTTGGGAAAAGCTCTGTTAACACTCTGCTCTGTTAACACTGGTCTATATTAACGGGAGGGGTTTGGGTTGTGGTTCAGTGGGTGATGCAGTCTAATTGGTGGTTCGGTTCAGTTCCACAGTGACATTTTTCGAGATCCAGTGTGATGGTTCGCTCACTGTATCAGGTTAAGCTGTGAATGAACGGGTGTAGCATATCTGTGGTTTAGCAGGCGAACGGTTGTTCGACTTCGAGGGAGAGAACAGGCTCGTGGATAGCGCTCTGCGGAATCTCCCAGCCTACAAGCCAACCTCTCATTTTAACATTTTGATACATTTGATACTTTGAATCTTCCGCCTCTTAAAGCGATTGTATGGATCGATTCTCATCAGCTTCCTGTATGTGCATGTGTGAGAGATGTGGTATCCTATTGGGTTGTTAAGTCGTGACGTGTTTCCGGGTCCAAAGTTGGCTGAGGCGCTCTCTTCGAAATGCCTCAGTAATAATAATAATTCATTATATTTATATAGCGCCTTTCCGAGGCTCAAAGACGCTGACAAATATGGGAAAAACTGGAAGGTGCTGTGTCCCTTGTTGTATGAATAGATCCGAGTCTAAAAAACGATTGAACTGTCATTCTACCGCTGTAGTACACTGGTACTCTGGTGCAGGGAATTTCTGGTTTGGACCCGGAAATTGCTAAACGTCACGTTTGACGTCAGACGTAACAACTGAATATCCATGCTTTGAAAACAAGTAGTGTTTCACAATGATGAGAGAACATTTACGTTCCTAACTCTTCCAAACCCGCTACATTATGTCCATGATGTGTAAAAGTGTCATGTTAACCATGTTGAAGCGTATATCATGATAGCAGAGAAAGGGCAATGCTGCTTGGCCTTGTGTGTATGTCTCCACCACTTAACCCCTAACACAGGGGCGTGAGACCCCCCATTCCTGTTTGATGCAGTGATCTTACTGCCCGTGTTAGCTCCGTAGGGCTTGGACCCCCCCCCCATTTCTCCCTCTTTGTGTATGTCTGTGTGACTGTTTACTGGGATGTGGTTACAATTCTGTATTTATTCTGCGTCTTTGGTGTGTGTCTTATTTGTTTGTTTATGTTTTTTTTTTTTTTACTGGGTGTTATTTTGGGCCAAAACCGTGACGAAGCCTAACTCCTAAGTGTTCTGTTCATTCCGGTAGAGAGTGGATATCGGACCTCAGAAGGTATCCTCCTCGCTTACAACAGACACACTTTCACACCCCTTTGAAAAATGCGCCACTCATCACTGGTCTGTGAAAGTTCTTTATGTGTTTTGCTGTATTTTTTGTTGTTTGTTGTTTTGTTATTTGTTATTCGTTATCCGACATTGTGCCTGTGTACATTTCACGTGTTCATCTCGTGGCGCAGATCCTCGTTGGGTTTGGCTCAGATGTTGAGACTGTGACGGAAGCAGAGAGCTCTTGACCACGAGTGACTGTGGACCAGACAGCGGAGGGGTTAGTGCAGATATGTATGAGTGTGTGATTTCCTTCTCGGCGCTGTTAAAAAGTAAGGAGAGGGAAACATTGATGGTTACTGTCATGGTGCCACTGACTGTTGAATGAATTGTTTGACTGATACAAAGGAATAAGTGACTGTGGGGTTTGGTTAAGGCAGGAAGGAGCAGCATTAAACATGGTTACCCTCAGCTCAACCAGGTCAAAGAGGGCTTTTAGTACTTTGCTAAAAAAAAATAATGAAATGCTACTAATTAAAATAACTGACAAATTATGGACTTACATTATCATTATATATCCTTTTGCAATAAAAAGTTGGTAAAAACAATTGTGACATCGCAGGTGTTTTATGAATACATTTGTGAAATGCTACTCACTCACAGGGCCTTTGTGCAGTTGTGCACCCCCATAGTGTCTTTTAAATCTAATGGAAGTGTGATGTCTTTTGAAGGGTTAAAACAGAGATTCTCGAGATTCTCGAATTTCTGATTCATAGACTTCTTGAGCTCTTATGAATCAGAAATTATCCAAAACAAACTATCATTATATGCAGTGGTTATACTGAGTTCCAGGTATCTATCGCAGTGCTGTTTCTCAGTACGAACGGTGGAGAGGGGTTATGCCGTTACAGGTTGTTGCTTGTGTGATGTGGTTGGTTTTCTCCAGTTAAAGAGGTTGACTTATGCGTGCTAAGTGAATGTTGTTGAGTTCAGTTATACTTTAGGAGGTATAAAAAGGGACGTTCCCTGACCGGGAATCGAACCCGGGCCGCGGCGGTGAGAGCGCCGAATCCTAACCACTAGACCACCAGGGAGGTGTCACAGAGCAAGGAATGCACGAGCTGGAAAAAGATGCCTGGAATGTAGAGGGAGAGGGGGAAGATGAGGAGATTTTTCAGGCAGTAGGGAGGAGCCTATCCGTGTAGTACTACAAACAGCCACTAGGGTGAGTACTCACAGACTGACCGACAGGAGCGACAGTCAGCAGTGTGGAACAGCTGTGGAGAGGCATGCACTACGAAGGAGGCTATTCTCCCCGTAGAGCAGACTCAGAGAAATGGTTCTGTACCTTGAAATAGATTCTATGTGTAATTCACACTCCTGTATGCACACACACACACTTTAAGCATTTATACTGTCTGACACACAGACAATTATTAGTCTACAAGTCTGCCTCACTCTTCAAAAACAACCCCTGAGTAGCTGACTATTATTAACTAGCCACACACACACCAACTCTCTTTTATTTGCAGAGGCTGATTCATTTTCGATAAAGATGACAGGTGCCTATCTGACTCAGCTGTTATTCTCAACCTTTAGGAGCAAATTAGTGTAACGACAGGTGTTGAATCAACAACAATTTTAGAACCATCTTTAAACTTCCACTCCTGATTGTATGTGAGTGAATTTCACTGGATTGAGCGATTGCTTTCTTGATTGAATGGTTGATACATTTTCTCCCCATTCCTGTATTCACTCTCAGGCCTTAACGGTCATATAAAGGATGACCGTGTGTCACACCACATAGGTCATCATGTTTGCCGTTCTGCGTTGTATTTAACTGAGGTTATTACAGCAGTGTGTGGTACAGGGTTCCCGCGCTGGTCTTAAAAAGCCTTAAAGTCTCAAATCCAGCAATCCGATTTACAAGACCTAAAAAGGTCTTACATTTCAGTTATTCGGTCCAAAAGTTAGGTGCTAGGTCTTAAAAATGAGATCCTGCAAGGAAATCAGTCCGACCACATCTATTTACGCGGAAATGAATCAAGCTGGAACCCAGAAAAATGCCAATTCGCTTCCTTTTTTGTCTGTATGGCAGTGAAATCCCTAATTACATCACCTCGAGGATGACAAAAATCTAGCACAATGGTGTCGCGAATAGGTCTAAAATTAGATTCAAAGAAGTCTAAAAAAGGTCTAAAAAGGTCTTACATTTGACTTGTTGAAACTTGGTTGGGAACCCTGGTGGTAATGCCTGGGCCTAATTGCTGGCTAATTGTGAGAGACCACAAGGGTCATTTATTGGCAGCTTATCGTGTAATGAAATGCAGTAGGGATCGAGAGCTGTCCATAGAAGTTACATGTGGAATCTGTCAATCTATGTTTTGCCAGACTTCAGATGTTGAATTCCATTGAGGGGCCCAGAAGGGAAGCTGTCCTTACAGAAACTGTTGGATGGTTGTTGTGGAGGAGGGGAGAGATCAGTGGTGTAGTCTATGTGATACGCAGGACTACGCCGTATACCCACTAGGAAAGGCCAAGGATTTCCGTATACCCATTTAAAAATGTGTGAGGATACATAACAGCGTTTTATGACTGAACTTTCACCCTTTCATTCATAAAATTCACCCCGTCTGTGTTACGAACCACTTGACGTTTGGACCATTGGGACTGACTATAGCGTCATATACCATCAACGGGGGGAGATGCGACATGAAATATGTCAAAATGCAGCACTATCATGCACAGATCAGCCTTATAACATGTCATGTTAGATATATAACGTTAGACAGGGAGCGCAGATGTATATTTATGGCGTTCCGAAATGAACGATATGAGGCTGGGAGGGGAAAATCACAGTATACCCACTAGAAAAAACTAGACTACACCACTGGGAGAGATATGTATTGTATCTGGCTAACTCAGATTTTGATTGGAACCACATGGTAAACAAGGGAAGACCCTCCTCAGCTGCACAATCTCTCATGTCAGACCTAATAATACACCCTGACAACATACAGACAGAGACACAGGAGGGGCGGGGGTCCACTGACTCACTCCCAGAGTCAGCTGTAGAGAAATAGCCCCCTGATCTGAGGGGATAGCCTATATATAATGGGCTGGATAGACCAGGGACACACAGACCAGACAAACAGACAGCTTCACTGACAACAACTCTGGACATTTTTCTTTCTGGAAGAAAAACATACAGACAGACATGTCACAGGTAAGCCAACTCCCTGTGAGTAATTCTTATTTCATATATCATACAGCTGTATCAACGAGCTGGAATGATTTAGTCTTCAATAACAGTCAAGTTTGAAACATTTACATTGTTTGGATAACAATAAGAGAATCATTTATGCACAGTTATACTGACACGGTCATCATTGGACAGTGACAGTATTGAAATGGAGTTTATTTTATTATTATTATTTATTATACAACAGTTAGTTCCGACCAAGTAATTTGATTGGACAAAGAGGCATTCCATGAGTGCTGATATATAGTATTTGCGGCCTCGTACCTACGACCGAATCACAGCTGTGCTGATATTCAGTATAACAGCACTCCCTCTCGTGTGATATTGCTTAATTCTTCTAATTATTATTCTATCTCTCTCTCCCTCTCTGTTCTTTAGCCCAGTGAGGTCAAGAAGAAGAAGCGTCCCGTTATGAAGGAGGAGGACATTAAAGGCGCGCGCAGTAAACTGGGTCTGAAGGGCGAGCCGAAGAGTAAGACCTATGAGGTCATGGTGGAGTGTGGTGAGTAGGAGTCATGTTTTACACGTTCACCGACACTTCTTTTCCCTGTATCTCAACTCTCTATCTAACATTGTTATTTGGACCATTTGTGTGTATCAAACACATATTATATCCCTCTCATGTTCATGAAAGCTGATACACACACCATTGATTATGGTCAGTGGTTGTACTTATCAAGCGAGAAGAAGTGTCACACTATTTCTAGAATGTTATCTCTCAACTCTGGCTTGTATTCAGCCCTTCCTTGCCCAGTTCTCTCTTGAAGAGACAGCCGGGGGGGAGTGACTGACTGAGTGACGGAGTTTCCACTCCTTCTATAGAGAGTATTCGGTTGTTAAGTCGTGACGTGTTTCCGGGTCCAAAGTTGGCTGAGGCGCTGTCTTCGAAATGCCTCAGTAATAATAATAATTCCTTATATTAAGTAATTATATAATTATAGTGCTTTAACGAGGCTCAAAGACGCTGACAATATGGGGAAAACAGGAAAGTGCTGTGTCCCTTGTTGTATGAATAGATCTGAGTCTAAAAAACGATTGAACTGTTATTCTACCGCTGTAGTACACTGGTACTATGGTGGAGGGAATTTCTGGTTTGGACCCGGAAATTGCTAAACGTCCCGTTTGACGTCAGACTTAACAACCGAATTGGAGTGTAAAAGCAGGGGTTGAGCAATCAGAGGATCTCAGTCCCTGTTCACAGAGAAGGGGACGCCCTTAGAGAACCAAAGAGGATGATAAACAACACAATTGCAATACCTGTGTGTCAAGATGACATTACCACTGCACTAGATGACATGACCACGGCACTAGTGTCTGTCTGTATGTGTCTGTTTGCATCACAGACATCGATGTCGCATGTCAGAATTTGTCTAGCGCTTTTACTGTGCAGTGTGACGGCACACGACGGTTTCATTGCTCACGGCTGCTTCCCTTCTGTCAATCGTCAGAGCGCGCGGGGAAGGTGGCGCCCTCTGTGTTCAGCGGGGTGAGGTCAGGAGGAGAGACGGTACTGGAGAAGCCTGCAGCCAAAGCCCCAGGAGCCAGCGTGTTTGGCAAGTAGAGCAGCCGTGGTGGAGCAGCACTGGATACAAACACACTGGAGTCTGAGAGAGACATGACAAGACCGATATCAGTCATTATCGTCATCATTATGACATCATAATTGGCTCTTCTGTACAGCAACACGTTGTCTTTGAACGGACACGTTTTCAAGTGTTTCGTTCGTTATGAACTGAACTGTTTTTTTGTTTTGTTTTTTATCCGCATAATGTTGGAAATGGTCTTATTTGTAATCTTTTTTTAAATCATGATAACGTTTCATTCCCTATGTTTGCTTTGTTGGAGATAAAATAGATGTATGACTTGACTAGATGTTCTGGCTTTAATTTTGCATCCTAACATTAAGTGGAAAATATTTCATGGGGTGTCCTAATTTATTCACATGAGTGCCTGTCTAAAGTCTTCTGTGCACCTCAGTAATGACAACATTATAGTACCAGTAGTTGTAGTTTCTTTCTGTCCTTTTTTGTGTATGAACATAGAAAATACGTATCAATAAGACATTAAATTATGTATTTAAAAAACTTCTTGGCTCTTATTGGTTGGCATATGCAATATATACATACACATAACTACACATAATTAGATGATCACACAGTCCTTGTTTTGTCCTAAAAACACACGTCCTAAAATGTAAGTTTGTTTACAAGTATCACTTACCCAGTAGCCTATGGCAGACGATACAGTGAATCCAATTCACAAATTACAAGTATTTAGTGATCCTAAAACTGTTGGTTGTTATATCGAGGGGGCTCTTCAATACTTCAGCTTTCGTAATATGCACAAAAATAGAAAACACTCCCCCTCCCCCCCTTTTTAAAAAATAAGCTTTTGGGTCATTTGCTCGACTTGAGGATTGCCAACATGTGGACCTTTTCTCCAGACCATGTCGCAAATTGTAATTACGAGGAGTGTCCTAACACCCACTTTAACAAGGCCGAGCTCATTTATTCCTAACCCATACATGAGGTCACTTCCCAAAATGTTTATTACACAGGGCGGCAGGGCTAAAAGTCTACACTGAGGTTGCATCCCTAATGTGTCACAATGGATTAGAGGAGAAGACCCAAGGTTCCTCCCCTTAGATAACACTCCAATGCTTTTTGATGAAGATGTGATACGATTAATAGAGAAAAGAGAATTGGTACACAACCAACGTATTGCCTCAGAATCACACCTTTGATTCACTGCAACACACAAGGCCCTCCCCTCCTCCCCCTCCTCCCCTCCTCCCCCTCCACTCTCAATCCTGTGTACAGTATGCGCTCATATACTGACCCTCATTAATGCCTTTGTTGTGATGGTACTGTGTAACATCAGCACTTTTCTGCACTTTCTGAAATACTCATAACAGCCCGTCTGGCACCAACACCCACGCCACGTTCACAGTCACTTAAATCACCTTCCCTTCCCATTCTGATGCTTGGTTTGAACTTCAGCAGATCGCGTTGACCATGTCTACATGCCTAAATGCATTGAGTTGCTGCCACATGATCGGCTGATTAGTTATTTGCGTTAACCCTAGAACACTAGGGTCATTGGCAGTTTATTGTGTGAAATGCAGTAGGGAGAGCTGTCCATAGAAGTTACATGTGGAATCTGTCAATGTGTTGAATTCCATTGAGGGAATTCCATTGAATTCCATTGTTCCAAAGGACCCCCGGATTCTAACCACGCGACCACCAGAGAGGTGTGAACTAACTAAGGCCAGACCCCTATTGCATCAGTTGGCTCTGGGCTGTTGTGGAGGAGGGGAGAGAGATGTGAGGCGTCTGGCTCCCTCAGCTGTTGGTTCAGACCACATCGTAAACGAGGGGAGACCCTCTTCAGCTGCACAATCCCTCATGTCAGACCTAATAATAAACCCTGACAACATACAGAGAGAGACGGAGGAGGGGTAAATGAATAAACATTGAAAAGGAAAAAAACTTGAGCATACTGGCTTTCTTCCTAGTTAATAATAATAATAATAATGATAATACATTAGACTTATATAGCGCTTTTCTAGACACTCAAAGACGCTTTACAAACTGAAAAGATTGAGTAGTAATAATAAAAAGTAATAAATAAAAGAAAGTATAGGGGCCTAATTGCGGTAGTGCTGGGGACACATGGGAAGGGGAGGGGGAGAGGGTTAACTGGTGAAGGCGAGCTTGAAGAGGTGGGTTTTGAGGGCCTGTTTAAATGTTGGGAGGGTGTTGGCCTGTCTGATGTGGTTGGATAGTTAATGGATTATTATTATTATTGTTATTATTATTATTATTATTATTATTATTATTATTATGACACATCCCTAGAGCTTTACAAGTACAAACACTTACACACACTTCACGGCCTCCTGCCATGCTGAGGTGAGGTCTGCTCTGCCGGACATTTCTCCAGTATAAAGAACACAGTCACACACACACACACACACACACACACACACACACACACAGCCACTCTCTCTCTCTCTCTCTCTCTCTCTCTCTCTCTCTCTCTCTCTCTCTCTCTCTCTCTCTCTCTCTCTCTCTCTCTCTCTCTCTCTCTGTCCCTCCTCCTGTATGTTGACCAGTACCTCAGAGGCGACTCCAGCTGTGTTCTGGGCAGTGAAGTCAGTGTTGAGCTGCGGTGTAGTCATGTCTGGGGTGTGGAGCGTGGTGCTGCTGATGTGGGGCTGCGTCTGCCTCTGCGTCCCTGCTCCGTCTCATGGAGCTCTGGTCGTCTCCCGGGACACCACCACCACCACGCCACAGGTGACTGCTATTACTCCTTCTATACTCTCCTGTTACTCTCTATTGTTACGTGTGATATTTGTAATTTAAGTATGTTTTACATGTTAAATGTTATTTGTTATGTATATTTTAAATGTGGACCCCACAAAAAGTAGCTCATGCCTATGGGTATAGATAATGGGGATCCTTCCAATAAATAAACAAATAAACAAATATTGTTACTCCATGTGTTTATGCATCTTTTCTCTACTAACCTCTCTCCGTCTTTCCATCCTGTCCTCTGCTGTAACCATACCCTGCTGCTAACCCTCCCCTCACTGTTCTGCCTTCATCCCCTCTGCACATCAGTTACTGTCCCTGTAGTCTCGTGTCTCTATTCCATTGCAGCTCTGCTTTAACTCCTGTTCGTCGTACAGTTTGTTTCATTCCTGTTGTTACTACCCCTGTCCGTTGTTCATAGGCTTTCAGAGACCTCTGACACCTTCAGTGACAATGTGGAGATATAATAACAGTAAATTGTGGGAGCGTGTGCGTGCGTGTGTCTGTGATGGAAGGGGGAGTCATGTGGGTCAATGATTCTTATTATTTTCTCTTTCATACCTTGTTGTTGTGTTTGTTGTTGTTGTTGTTGTTGTAGCTGTTTATTTACAATAGCTACACTATATACTAATTAAAGTAGCTGTGTTTCATTGAAGTGCGTAATCAGTTGAAAAATGTTGTGTGACATAGGTCTACAGTGACCGTGTACCTACCTATGCTTTGGTTTATTTCAGAACTCTGATGGTGGTCCAAGGTTACTGAAGGTACTGTAGTTGCTTAGTGTGGACACAAACACAATCACACACTGATTAAAACAGGATTCATAACACAGTGTATCTTAGAGGTGGGACGCGATTTAAAAAAAATAATCTAATTAATTAGAGGCTTTGTAATTAATTAATCGAAATTAATCGCATTTTAATCGCATATCAATATTTGACACAAAAAGTTTTCAATTCAAATGGATTTGGTATATGAGTGAATCAATGAATAGACATATACATACGTTTAAAGCAAAATCCTGTTTATTATATTAAATAATAAAATAAAATACGATTAAAATGCGTTAAAAAAGTTAACACATTATTGTTTCTGTAATGAATTAATCGAAATTAACGAGTTAATTAAGTTAAGTCCCAGACCTAATATATCTACATTTTTATAAACTGTATATATCTATTTTTAGAAACTAAACCTTATACATTTGTTTACAGAAAAGAAGTACCGGTACAAACAATGTTGAGGTAAGGAAATCTACATTCTGTTGGATGATGATGATGATGATGATGATGACTTCATAAAGAAGACTTTGTGCCTCAGACGGACTCGCCCACATTGACTCATCTACTCTGACCTGGAAACCCTGAGTTCATGTTTTCATGAGAGCACAGCGGTAAATATAACCCTACTGCTCAGTATCTAGGTGACGATACTAGGTGACCACATCACCCCTGTCCTCCAAAACCTACACTGGCTCCCGGTCAAATTCAGGATCCAATTCAAAATCCTACTCACCACTTACAAAGCCATCAACAATCTGGCCCCCTCCTACCTTGCCGACCTCGTCCCCCTCCACACCCCCTCGCGTTGCCTCAGGTCTGACGACCAAACCACCCTCAAGACCACCAGGACCAAGCTCCGGACCTGGGGTGATAGGGCCTTTTCAGCCGCAGCCCCGTCCCTCTGGAACGCCCTCCCCAACCACATCAGACAGGCCAACACCCTCCCAACATTTAAACAGGCCCTCAAAACCCACCTCTTCAAGCTCGCCTTCACCAGTTAATGATCATTCACTTGCATCTGTTTGCGGCAATATAATGACAAATGTTGTTTTCCCATTCAGGGAATATCCTCTGATTGTAAATTGATATGCAAAGGCAAATATCTGAATTGTTAAAATCAGAGTTTCCTGTTTACTGCCATTGACTTACAGAGGCCCTATGAAGTTACAGATCTCTCTCTCTCCCTCTCTCTGGGGGACAGGTGGAGGTGTACAGTGTCCAGGTGGACTGTAAGGTGGCTTCTCGCTTCGCTCACACGGTGATGACCTCCAGCGCTCTGAACAAGGCCGACTCTCCTCAGGAAGTCTTCTTCGAGGTGGACCTGCCCAAGACAGCCTTCATCACCAACTTCAGCATGTTAGTCTGCTAGCAGCCATCTCAAAGTGTGTGTGAGTGTGAGTGTGAGTGTGAGTGTGTGTGTGTGTGTGTGTGTGTGTGTGTGTGTGTGAGTGTGTGTGTGAGTGTGAGTGTGAGTGTGAGTGTGAGAGTGAGTGTGAGTGTGAGTGTGAGTGTGAGTGTGAGTGTGAGAGTGAGTGTGTGTGTGAGTGTGAGTGTGTGTGTGAGTGTGAGTGTGAGTGTGAGTGTGAGTGTGAGTGTGAGTGTGAGTGTGAGTGTGAGTGTGAGTGTGAGTGTGAGTGTGTGAGTGTGAGTGTGTGAGTGAGTGTGAGTGTGAGTGAGTGTGTGAGTGTGTGAGCGTGTGAGTGTGTGAGCGTGAGCGTGTGCGTGTGCGTGTGTGTGTGTGAGTGCGAGTGTGTGTGTGTGTGTTTTCTTCACTTGAATAACTATTGTGTTTATGTCTCAGGGAGATTGAAGGACAGTCGTACAGTGGTGAGGTGAAGGAGAAGGAACAAGCCAAGAAGCAGTACGAGAAGGATGTGTCCACAGGGCAGACTGCTGGACTGGTCAAGTGAGTCAATAAGATCAAGGGGAGACAACACACATTATACAACAGTTCCGACCAAGTAATTTGATTGGACAAGAGGCATTCCATGAGTGCTGATATACAGTATAACAGCACTGGGACTTTTAACTATAATGTATCACTCCGAAATGACCGTTAATACAAAGTAGCTAGCCTGCAGATGTTTGTGTTCAGGTTACTAGGCAACAGTCCAGTTGCGGACCTATTTTTTGTTGACGGAGCCAAAATAAATGATTAAATAAACAAAGTGTTAAAAAGTCCCAGCCACAGTGTCAGGTTGTTGAGTTTGAAGTGTGGGGGTCCTAAGCACTCTCTCTTTGTGCTCTAGAGCATCTGGAAGGAAGATGGAGACGTTTTCTGTGTCGGTGAACATCGCCGCCAATAGCAACGTCACGTTCACCCTTACCTACGAGGAGCTGCTTCAGCGTAGACTGGGCCAGTACGAAGTGTTGACCCGGGTCAAACCCAAGCAGCTGGTCCGGCACTTTGAGGTCTGTAGACACTGTTATTATCTGTGTCTTTCTGTGTCTTATGGTCACCTCTTTCCTGACAAACTCACTAACCCAACCTTGGAATATCCTAGGTTTAACTTAAGTCTGCATGAGAGGTTCTCAGAGGAAACTTCCTTTCATGACTCTAAACCTGGACTTTAAACATATGAATGAACCGAACTCTTCACTCTTTTCATCCTAACCCAGTTGTCTTGTCTCATTCAGTTGTGTCTGTGTCTCTGGGATAGATTGTGGCAGACATCTATGAACCCCAGGGCATTGCTTCCATAGACGCCTATGGAATCTCCAATGAACTACTCCCCCTGGTGAAAAAGACTGTCACTGACACAAAGGTGATGCATGTTTTGTATTGTGTTGTAATGCATTGTATTGTCGTGAGCTTAGAATTATAAGGTTCTATCTCCGTTTAGAATGATAAGGTTCTATCTCCGTTTAGGGCAGTTCAGAGATATTGAGCGTCAAAGTTTTTACATTCCGTTATGTTTTGTGAGATGGAACCTTTGTATTTTATTAATTACTGACAAAAAAATGTCAACATTTAAAAAATAACACCACACAGACATTAATAAACACCTAATGGATCAGATTATGTAAAAAACTCAATTTTGACCAAAAATGGAGATAGAACCTTATAATTCTAACGTCACGTTGTGTTGAATTGTTGAATGTGTTGTGTTGTGTTGTGTTTCCTTCTCTCAGGCGCACATCTCCTTCTCTCCCACGTTGGAGCAGCAGAGGATGTGTCCAGGGTGTGATGTCACGCTGATCGATGGAGATTTCCTAATCAAGTACGACGTGAAGAGACCTGAGAGACTTGGGGATATCCAGGTCTGTCGTTTTGGTTTAAAACCTCTTTTTTCTTTGGTTTTGTTGCTAAATTCTAACAACTATTTTCTCATCTGTTGTGTTTGAATGTCTATTCTTTTGATATCATTTTGTTATAATTTTGAATTTGTTAAATCCTTTTTTTATTCAGGTAGCGAATGGGTATTTTGTTCACTACTTCGCTCCTCCGGACTTACCCCGAGTCCCAAAGAATGTGGTGTTTGTAATCGATAGGAGTGGATCAATGCATGGTGACAAAATGAGACAGGTAAGAGATAAGCTTTGTGTGTGTCAAATCAAGTCAATTTAAATCTGTGTGTGTGTGTGTGTGTGTGTCTGTGTGTGTGTGTGTGTGTGTGTGTGTGTGTGTGTGTGTGTGTGTGTGTCTGTGTCTGTGTGTTCAATCATATTAAATGACAACATTATCTACTTAACTGTAGACAGCACACACTTACACAGTGATCCCTTCTAGACACAGGAGGCCATGTTGACCATCCTGAGTGACCTGCTTGTGGACGACTACTTTGGCATAGTCACATTTGACTCCGAAATCACAACATGGAAGGATTCTCTCACCCAGGCCACGGAGGAGAACGTGGCTGATGCCAAGATGTTTGTCAAAGACATCACTGACAGAGGAAGTGAGTCCTGTGGTGTTTACTATGTCATGTTGTCATAATCAAATGAATCCATCATCTTTATACTGTATGTATTACATGACGTTAGAATTATAAGGTTCTATCTCCATTTTTGTCAAAATTGAGTTCTTTACATAATCTGATCCATTAGGTGTTTATTAATGCCTGTGTGGTGTTATTTTTAAAATGTTGACATTTTTGAGTTAGTAATTAATAAAATACAAAGGTTCCATCTCACAAAACATAATGGAATGTAAAAATGTTGACGCTCAATATCTCTGAAATGCCCTAAACGGAGATAGAACCTTATCATTCTAAACGGAGATAGAACCTTATCATTCTAAGCTCACGATTAGTATTTGGCAAATCGAAGTAGCTCAATTAAAGTATGTTGAAAACACACGTGTGACAGGAGGCTACTGTCTCCTGCAAAACGCTTTTTTTCCCCCTTCTTGTTTTCCGCTCAGCCACTTATCTGAATGAGGCTGTGCTGAGAGCTGTGGACATGCTGGTCAAAGACAGACAAGACAGCAAGCTCCCAGAGAGGAGTGTGTCCATGGTTATCTTGCTGACCGATGGAATGCCGTCCCAAGGTTAGGTCTCCTGTCCTACCCATGCTGAGGAGGCAAAGTTATGAAAATACTCTCGATACATGCATATGGGAGGCCTACTTGTTTTTAGTTTTTTAATCAAATTGTGTGTGTGTGTGTGTGTCTGTCTCTCTCTGTGTGTGTGTGTGTGTGTGTGTGTGTGTGTGTGTGTGTGTTTGTGTGTGTGTGTGTGTGTGTG
>NC_137685.1:4702390-4712390 GCF_963989245.1 Nansenia antarctica | reverse complement strand
ACCAGAGACACCAGGACCTTGAGTTGTAACGACTAATAAGACGCCACCACCGTTAAGGGCTTGACTGTTTCTCTGACTCACTCATTCTATCTGTCTCCCTCTCCTTGCTAAGCCTCTATTCGGTTGTTAAGTCGTGACGTGTTTCCGGGTCCAAAGTTGGCTGAGGCGCTCTCTTCGAATTGCCTCAGTAATAATAATAATTCATTATATTTGTATAGCGCTTTTCCGAGGCTCAAAGACCCTGACAATATTATGTGGAAAACGGGAAAGTTCTGTGTCCCTTGTTGTATGAATAGATCTGAGTCTAAAAAACTCGATTGAACTGTCATTCTACCGCTGTAGTACACTGGTACTCTGGGGCAGGGGGAATTTCTGGTTTGGACCCGGAAATTGCTAAACGTCACGTTTGACGCCAGACTTAACAACCGAATTCCCTTCTTCTCGCTTCCTCTTCTCCCTCTCCTACAGTCTGGACTTACGGGTGACCAAAGACCGCAGTCTGACCGTAACCCTCCGAGACTCGGTCGGGTTTGTGGTCCTCCTGCACAAGGTGTGGAAAGGCCACCCTTACCACCAGGACTACCTGGGCTTCTACACCCTGGACAGCCACCTCCTCTCCCCGAGCGTGCATGGCCTGCTAGGTATAGTAGTCTGCCACCAGAGGGCAGCACAGGACAAGGCTGTAATTAATTAACAGAGCCAGAATGAATCTGCTTGAAAGTTCTATCTATCAATATTTCATGGAATCTGTGTATCTATGTGTCGCTCCCCTATACCTGGGGTGGCTGTGGCGCAGGAGGTAGAGCCACCGTCTAATGATCACAAGGTTGGCAGATTGGCGGTTCGAGCCCCGGCTGGCCACATGTCGAAGTGTCCTTGGGCAAGACACTGAACCCCAAATTGCTCCCAGTGAGCGGGCCGGCGCCTTGCATGGCAGCTTGCCGTCATTGGTGTGTGAATGTGTGTGTGAATGGGTGTGTGAATGGGTGAATGAGAGGTCATTGTAAAGCGCTTTGGATAAAGGCACTATATAAGACAGTCCATTTGCCCCCTACAGGTCAGTTTTACCATGGGGTGGAGTTTGAGGTGAGAGACCTGCGCCCAGGAGAGGTCCCGGAGAAACCTGACGCCACCATGATTGTGAAGGGACGAGAGCTTAACGTGACACGGTAACTGTCACACATACAACACACACACACACACACACACACACACACACACACACAGACATACGACACACACACACACATATGACACACACACACACACACACACACACGCACACACACACACACACACACACACACACACACACACATACAAGTTACAACACACACACACACACATACATACACACACAGACACACTAGTGGCGGTTTGTCATGCAGGGTTAGGCCCGGCCCTACCAGCAGATGGCAGTGTTGTGTGAATTAAGCATCACCGTTGTCATCCGGTGCCTTTTAATGTCCCCAGGAAATCCTACTTCATATTTGATGTAAAATGTTTATTCTAAAAGGCTTCAATTATAGGTTTAGTTCTTCCTTATCATATACATAACAAAAAAGGGTCTTAAAGATATTATTTTGTATTTTAACCATTTTGCATTTGGTACACATGTTCGTTTTTGCAACTTACTAATGTAAGTTATTAGTCATTAAATAATAAAATGATTTGCTCATTATTATATAGACTAAGTTCAAATCTTTCTAATCATACATATTTTTCATGGAAAATAAAAATATATAATCATTTCTTTTATATACTGTGTGTCCCCAAAATAATGTTCCACCCTGTTAGTTTGTAGTTTTTTCTCTTTTAAGAAAATAGCCTACATTTCCCATGACATAATGTTCAGGAAATTACATTATTTAATTTGGAGGGAATTCAACTGAGTCAACTGAAGTAAGTATGAACTGTTTTATTCTTTTCCCCCCAAGTTTTATAATGTCAACCTGTTTGTCACAACCCTGAAGTTCCACCTGTTTAGGCAACTTTATTAAGAATAAAAGCTGAAAATCTGTACTTTAACCACATATGAATATACTCCATGCCACCCTGTTAGCTGAACATTTTCAAAGAATAAATGGACAATTATTTCAAATGTTTTGGTATGTTTTTGTGTTTCTTTGCAGAGATGGAAGGACATTATGTACTTTTTTGCTGAATTCTGTTGTTATTTATTTTGAATTACTGCCAAATAACTGTCAGTTCACACTAAACAAAACACAATGAACGCATACATTATTTTTAAACAGTAAACAAATATAATATAGTAAGGGACACATAATGCACAAGAAAATGTAAATATTGTTATGTACTTACATTTTTAACCCTTTGTGATTGTTATTCATAAGTCCCCTAACAGGGTGGAATACTGTCACGGTCCATGTCTGAACAAACTGCCCGTAATTATCAGGACTTAAGTGCCTGAGCTTGGCTGATATGTTTCCCAGACAGTTAAACACCCTTTTTCTGATTCAACGTTAAAGACATTTAAAATCTATACTATTTTTTTTCTATTTTATAAATGCCACCGGTTAACAGGATTGACCACAAATTGTATCTTCAGATCCTCCCGTTTGCAAATCGACTACGGCTGTGCTTTCATTTTCGTTCTCCTTCAGCAGCTGGAAGCTCTGAAACGCGTGAAATTTGCTGTTTTTCACAGCTGCTGTTGTCTACGGTAGTGGAAGCCAGTCCTGTTCGGTTCCTCTCTGTCAAAGTAACAGTATGAGTGTGGAAAATGGTTGTGTGCATCATGCTCAAAGTATGACTCTCTGGTGTCTGTCAAAGGCAAGCTCAAGGGGTTGAGCTTCAATGGCCCCACAGTCCCCTAGTGGCCCAGAAAGGCGCTGCAGCACACACACACACACACACACACACACACACACACACACATACACACACACACACGTACACACACACACACACGTACACACACACACACACACACACGTACACACACACACACACACGTACACACACACACACACACATACACACACACACACACACACACACACACACACACACACACACACACACACACTTGTCATCATCAGGTCCCTCTCTCTGTTCTCCATTCACAGGGGCTGGCAGAGAGACTTCAGATCAGATGTGAAGAACGGAGAGAACGTTCCCTGCTGGTTCGTCCACAGCAACGGCAGCGGACTCCTCGATGGGAACCACACAGACTACGTCGTGTCAGGGCTCTTCGAGACCGTCTGAAACTAGTCAGGCTGTTTAATACACACCAATGAATCAATGTTTCTACATGCTGTATGTGCTATATTGTAAATAATTAACGGTTAACATAGAATAGAACTGGAATGGAATGGAACTCAAGTAAACGTGCCCACCATCACTTAATTCATTTTCGTGTGATTATTCTCATGTCACTGCATGTCATGAGGCCATGTTTTGGCCTGGTGTGATTACTGATTTACTCAATTATTAATTTGCTGATGTAGAGTGGCTACGTAGACCCTTCACTGTTGGGGTGTCCGACTGTTCCATACCCTGCTGTAGGTCCAGGTAGATTACATTGCATTTAGACCAGATGTTAGATGGCTGACCCACTTGAACAAGGCCAAGTTCATTCACCCATACATGAGGCCACTTCCCAAAAGCATTATGACACAGGGCGGCAGAGCTAAAACACCTAGACTGAGGTTGCATCCCGATAGTCTGTCTCAAAATTAGATTAGAGGAACTAACAAGTTCATAGCACTACAGAAATGCTTTTGCCCTGTCCTCTCAGAACCACACCTTTGATGCAGGGCCACACACAAGGCCCTCCCCTCCCCTCCTCCCCTCCCCTCCCCCTCCACTCTCAATCCTGTGTATGCCGTCCTGCACTGACCCTTGTCAAATGTTTTGGGTGGTTGTACTGTGTAACATTGATACAGTATATTTGTGTGTGTGTGTGTGTGTGTGTGTGTGTGTGTGTGTGTGAAATCATGTCGGAAGTTCAGGAGTTGAGAACTGCGTGTGTGTGTGTGTTTGTTCATGTGTGCTTGGGGGGGGGGGGATCACGGATCACGTCCGTCTAATTCACCCCAGATGTGGTGGCTGGGGGGTGTCGGGGATGGGATGGTCCGGGAGGCCCTGAGCCTCTACTGTACTCTGGGAGGGAGGGGTCCTAACCTGAGATAGGATCAGTCAATCTCTCATTTCATTTTCATTTTCGGACATTTAGCAGAGACGCTTTTATCCAAAGCGACTTACAAGTACATTTGTCTAAAGTAAGCGAATCATCTATAGAATCAGTCATCATAAGAACAAAAAACACAAGTAGTTAGGTGGAGTTGGTGAACAATGATCACATAATGGGGTAACCTTGCAAAGACTAGTGTCATCTCCCTGAGCGAATGCATAGGCTCCTGTAAGCTAACATATGGCGCTTTTCCAGCTTGGCCGGCCCGGTTTGTTTCCCTTTCTCCACTGCCAAGCCGGGCCGGGCCGAACCGAGCCGAGCCGGGCCGTTTTAGCTTCCCTTCTGGACTAGGAACTAGCTGGAGCTAAAGGTCTTAGTCTTATTGCCTGCCTGAGACCCAGTAAGTCACTGGCTAGATTTAGATACTAAATCTCCTACCCTAACCCTAACCCTAGCTCCAGCCCTGACCCCCAAATCCAACCCCTAACTCAAACCCTTAACCACACCACCAGACTCCTTGTCTTTGATTATTTACCGTCAATTAAGAATACAACTAAATTGACTTTTGATAAAACTGCCTTTTGATGAACAAAACATTCAAAAGGCGTGAGTGAGTAGGTGAGGACGACCACGCTTCATCTCGTTCAGCCTTGGTGCCGTGAGTGACCACAGGAGGGCAGCAGACACTTGTGAAAATCCTGTAAAGTGTGAGACGTGGTACTCAGGTCCCTAGTCTTCATTCAGGGGGGCGAACTTGTCACCTTTTAGCCGTTTTAGCCGTTTTTACCTCAAAATAGGTCAACGATTTTCAGAAATGTTCTTTGTTTTCACGCAAAAAAAAATGTTGTCATCTTTTTGGGCCATCACCAGTTTACATCCCTGTTATTTTATCATTCACTTCACACTAGTCTTGTTACCATGGTCATGGTCTACTCTACTTTCCCTTCAAACACATGTAGAAAGAAAGAAGCAAAAGAAAATACAAAAAAAATGTATTTGATGGGAGTAGGTTTATAAGCCTATCAGTACTACAGTGTGTTGTAGGAGATTAGTTTGTTGCTGTCCAGAGGTAGAAGTCTACAAAGCACGTATGGTCTTACATGGAGAAGTACTATGTGAAGTTGCACTTTCCCTAAAACTAACTCATATTCAATAACATTTTCACATTTTTGTGGCATCTTCACAAACCTGTGTTGAGTAGATTTGACAAAATCAGCGTCAATCCAAACTCATCGCCACAGACTATTATGTTATTTGAGCACACCAACTATCTGCCTATCTTTTTAGTTTTTGAGATGAGTTTAACATCTAATGACACTCTGATAGCTCAACTAAATGAATGAATGCATCACCCACAGTGCATAAATCTATGTTTGCTGAGAAGGGAAGCTGGTTCACATGTGTCCCACCCCAAGTCGTTGGCCTTACATTAAAAAAAAAAAAAAAAATGTTGGCATTTAGCAGACTTTCTTTGAATCATCATCATTGAATCATCAATCCACCAGTCGTAGCAGGAAGAGTAATCCAGCTCAGGCCCGGGGCCTTTTGATTGATTGAAAACTTTATTAGAAGATTTGCAGAAGTAGGTACATGAAAGTACATATTACATACAAGGTCAACTAAAAGGATAAAAAACCCAAGAAAGCCACTGGCTTATTTCAATTGGGGTCCTTGATTCTCAATTCATCGTTAGAAGCCAGCCACTGATAGAAGGAAAAACCTTCTTCTATCACCTTCTTCCAAACTTTTTTTTTAAATACACTGGAGAAACAGAGAAACAGTACAAGGGGGGCAATAGAAGTTTTTAGGGGACACAGTAGAGGGGAAAAGCGTGTGTCTTCAGTTCAGGAGCCTTGTTCTACCTCCCTCAACTCCGGGCCCGTCCTTTGGCCCTTCCTCAACTCCCAGGTCTCACCCCTCACCCACCTCCCCCTCCCTCCCCCCCTCCCTACCTTTGTCCCTGTCGGAATATTTCACATTGCTGCCGTCGCTGGTGCGTGATGCTTAGGACTGAGCGTCCATTGTACACACGTGTGGGAGCAGCGGTATGCGGGCCCTCGGCGTGTGGTGTGCCGTGACACGCGTGTGGCCGCTGACGCCAGCCAGCCCGCCCGCCCGCCTGTTCGTCTCTCTAACGCCGCCGCTACTGTTTGGACACACCTGACCGCCGCTGACATGGACCCCGCCGGTGTCCAGCTCTGTGCTTATCAACGCCCACAGTAAACCAAAAGAGTCCTCACTCACTGTGTCCTCAAACACGAGAGAGGGGAAGGGGGAGCTGGGTGGAGTTAGAATTATAAGGTTCTCCATTTTTGTCACAATTGAGTTTTTTTTACATAATCTGATCCATTCAGTGTTTATTAATGCCTGTGTGGTGTTATTTTTAAAACGTTGACTTTTTTGAGTTAGTAATTAATAAAATACAAAGGCTCCATCTCACAAAACATAATGGAATGTAAAAACTTTGACACCCAATATCTCTGAACTACCCTAAACGGAGATAGAACCTTCTCATTCTAAACGGAGATAGAACCTTATCATTCTAAATGGAGATAGAACCTTATCATTCTAAACGGAGATAGAACCTTATCATTCTAAACGGAGATAGAACCTTATCATTCTAAGCTCACGAATAGGGTGTGGTCTGGTGTAGTTTTGTGTTGGTTGGTTCCGTGTAACAGGTAAAGGTTATCCAAGTTTGTTGTTGTTCAGTTTAGTTGTCCACACTGTAACAGTCCTGTGGTTCTGAGTAGGAGTATTGTATAGACTAAGGGCCACGGGACACAGTGTGTTGGGTTTTACTCGGGTTTATTGTAATATACTGTGAGCCGTGCTGTGTGGAACCACGTGGTAGTGTAATGTACTGTACTGTAAGCTGTGGTATTTAGTGTCTCCTCGGAGGCTGCGGAGGTGAAAAGTTGAACCTGGTGTTGACCTTAGCGAGAGAGGGCTTACCTCTGGCTCTGAAGTCTGGAGAACAGGCTCGGAGAACAGGGAGGATATTCTCAAGTTCCTCCCCCCCTCCCCAGTCTCCCCCTCCCTCACGCGGAAACAATTAACATCTCTGATAACATGCTGTACATATTTTCATCTTTTTTATCTTATTTTGTTTGTTTGCTGTTTTCCTCCCTCGTGACGAAAGCCTTCTGTCCTCTCTGTCACGCCTCTGTTCAATCGCAGTTACATCTTATCTGTGTGTGTAAGAAGAGAGAGAGAGAGAGAGAGAGAGAGAGAGAGAGAGAGAGAGAGAGAGAGAGAGAGAAAGAGAGAGGGAGAGAGAGAGGGAGGGAGGGAGGGAGAGAGAGAGGGAGGGAGGGAGAGAGAGAGAGAGAGAGAGAGAGAGAGAGAGAGAGAGAGAGAGAGAGAGAGAGAGAGAGAGAGAGAGAGAGAGAGAGAGACTGGTGGGGCCTCGTGTTTATATCAGAATCAGGGAGTTGAATTCCACATGGAGTGATAATAGAGAACACAAGCAAACAAAAAATTCTAAAATAGAAAGTTATGAGAGTAGAAGAGAGGGCAGACAGATGACAGGAGCAGGGTTAGGAGCGAGGCATTTCTCTGTTCCCCAGAGGCCCACGTATCAGTAAAGAGCAGATCAGCAGCATGTCCTATACGCTGCGCTGAAGTGCCCTAACCATTGATTGTACAGCAGTGGTGTCGTATCGTTCCGCAGACTGATCAGCATTCCCGTTTTACAAAAACAACACGACCGAGATTTAAGACTAAAACTAAAGCTAACATTGTCCCACCTCATATGAGTTGGAAAATACACGGGCGCTAAATATATGAAAGCGACAGACGACGTGGAGTAGCTCATGGTTGTCCATCTGTTTTAGTTTTGTAATAGTTGTGATAAACTCAGTGTGACCCCTGATTGGTCTAATCTCACCCTCATCTTACTCGGAGAGGTCAGCTGACACGACAGCACTGCGCTGTGATTAGAAAATGCTCTGGGTAGGGAAAGGAAATTGTTTGTCATTTTTGTTGGGTTAACAGCTACCCCAGGTAAAAGTTTATTCTACAGTTTGAACCGTGTCAAAGCTTCAAAATAAAAACTTGAAAGAAGTCTAGACTGGACTTCACAGAGAAACATCAACAGCCAACCACACTTCAAACATGTGGTTTGCTAAGCTGTGTACAATTAGTTCGATGCTATCCTGTCCTGTGTGTGTGTGTGTGTGTGTGTGTGTGTGTGTGTGTGTGTGTGTGTGTGTGTGTGTGTGTGTGTGTGTGTCTGTGTGCGTGTGCGTGTGCGTGCGTGAGCTTGTGCGTGCGTGTGTTCTTGCATGCCTGTCTGTGCATCTACGTGACTCTTTCGGTGTGCAGCCCTCTTAATCTTTCCACCCATTCATCTATTCGAACCCCACCGTCCCAACTCAGCTGCTAGCCTGACCGTCCTAAAGCGATGTCCACCTGTCTGTGGCTTCTGGCAGACGATGATCTATCCCTCGTCCCTGGTGGAGGAGTGGCCCTAAGTCTCTGGGATCAGCTTTGTTCACATCCATCTTGGATTTACCCGTTATCATTTTGAGAGGATAACATTACATTAGACCGCACTCCTGTGGAGTTTCCAGCCACACAGCAAACAGTTCTGAGCCTCTGCTCCTCAGAGTGGGTTGCGACGCCTCGGGGTGACTGTCGATGATGAGTGTTTTGAGGGTTTAGCCTGGCTAGATTAGATCAGAGGACCGCTGTGTTTGTTTGTTTTGATTCGGGAGGGGCGAGGGTCCTGAGGGACACCCCCCCACCCCGTCCCTCCCCGTCCCTCAGCAGTATTCCCCCTCAGGACACACTGCCTGACTGGAGCCCCCCTGACCCCTACCTCACCCTCGCCTGCTTACCCCTACCCAAGGCATCCTGGGAAAAGAGAAGAGAGGAGACTGCCATGGCTTATACGTCCACAAGACCAAATCACAACCAGACCCTTGATCCAAGCCGGAGCCACCCAGGGAGGCTAGACCTCCAGCCCTCTCCAGCACCAGAGGGAGCTCATCCCGGTGGGGTGACTTCCCTTTCATCTGCCTGTGGGTCTTCTGGGTCTTCACAGCCACGACTGGCTCTCGGAGTGCCACAGTCTCACAACTTAGGTAATGAACATGGCATGTATGTAGTGCACACTGACTCTGCGACATGTACGTCACATGGGTGACCCCAAGGACCCCAATTGAAATAAGCCAGTGGCTTTCTTGGGTTTTTATCCTGTTAGTTGACCTTGTATGTAATATGTACTTTCATGTACCTACTTCTGCAAATCTTCTAATAAAGTTTTCAATCAATCAATCAATGGGTGAGCATTCTCGACTACAAAAACCCAAATACTTGACTAGAGTATGTTGTTGTCTAAATAACTTATGTCCTCTCTGTTGTTGCCCGTTTTCGAACTTCTGTTCCACTGCTGCTGTTGATCTGTGATCTCATGATCAGGGTCAGATGTTCGGAGTGGTCTCCATCCAGCCCTCTCTTTTCTTTCTTTCCTCCGTCTTTCCGTCCACACAGACAGACCGGCCACATCTCCACACACCGCCCTCCACCCTCAGCCCTCAGCCCGCCCCCCCCCAGCCCCCCCAGCAACCCCAGCCCCCTTCCCTGACCTCTGCTTCATCTCCCAGAAGCCCCCTCAGGCAGAGCAGCCTGGCACCAGACAGTTATTCAACCCCTCAGGCTCCCCATAGTCACAACCATAGGTCAGACGTATATACAGTCATATGAAGAAGATAGGACAATTGAAAACCTTTGAAAACCTTGAGAACCTTTTTCAACATGTTTATTATATGGACATTTCAATCTTAATTTTAACAATATTGAGAGATGGCAGTATAAGTCAACAAATAAAATAGAAAAAAT
>NC_137685.1:4689890-4692390 GCF_963989245.1 Nansenia antarctica | reverse complement strand
CACTATAAAGACTCATTGTGGGCAGATGCCTAGGATTTTAAACAGTCGCTCTACTCTCGTGCAGTGGTGTCGTCTACGTGATACGCAGGACTACGCCGTATACCCACTAGGAAAGGCCAAGGATTTCCGTATAGACACTTAAAAATGTGTGAGGATACGTAACAGTGTTTTGTGACAGAACTTTCACATTTTCATTCATAAAATTCACCCCGTCTGTGTTACGAAGCACTTGAATTTTGGACCATTGGGACTGACTATAGCGTCATATACCATCAACGGGGGGAAATGCGACATGAAAATATGTCAAAATGCAGCACTATCGTGCACAGATCAGCCTTATAACATGTTATGTTAGATATATAACGTTAGACAGGGAGCGCAGATGTATTTCTTTATGGCGTTTCCGAAATGAACGATATGAGGCTGGGAGGGAAAAATCACAATATACCCACTAGAAAAAACTAGACTACACCACTGCTCTAGTGAGTGGAGAATAAAACATGCTTGGAAAGTGTTGTGTTGTACGAATCCAAAGCACATCTCTCTCCTATCGAACCCAGCTCGTTTATGATTGTAAACCTTGGCCAAACAGGGAGAGGTGTCCCTCACATGAACTGTCAACCAGTGGTCAGTGTTAAGGGGTTGGGGGAGGAGGTAGGGGGGGGTAGGGGGGAGGTAAAAGTCATATAGTTCGGGTTGCATGTTAAACAAACAGCGCAGCCTTTTGAATGGCGAGTGCCAGAGGTTTGCGTAAGTTAAGTAAATTAGTGTACATTTGCAGAAGTAACCTAATTTGGAGGGAAAACAAATGGCGGAATGTTAATTGGGCACAATAGCTCTGGAGTCACTGGTTTGCATGAGGGAAATGAGGCGAGGCCGATAGAAAGACTAATGGTTTGTGTAGGCTGCTGCCACGGCCATTATCACTTCTCTACTTCTAGAAAGAGAGGAGAGAGAGAAGAGGACGAGAAAGAGGGGAAGGGACCGAGTCATGGGGGAAAGAAAGGAGGGGACAGAGAGAGAGCATAGGAGGATGGAGTGAATTTGAGGGATAGATAGAGGTCATGAAGCACAGGGAAAAGGGAGAGGAGAGCATGTAATCTCTCTCTCTTTGTGTGTGTGTGCGTGCGTGTGTGTGTGTGTGTGCGTGTGTGTGTGTGCGTGTGTGTGTGTGTGTGCGTGTGTGCGTGCGTGCGTGTGTGTGTGTGCATGCGTGCGTGCTTGTAAGATGGAGAAAGAGAGAGAGAGAGGGGGGGGGGAGAAAGTGTGTGTGTGTATGCATGTGAGTGTGTGTGTGTGTGTGTGTGTGTGTATGCGTGTGAGTGTGAGTGTTTATAAATCGACTATAAAAGGGAGAGGCCTTGTTTAAACAAACCCACAGCGTGTCAGTCGCCAAGCTTTTTAGCAGGTTCAAATCAACACAGCTTTTTGTGTTTCTGTGACTGAGTGTGTGTGTATGTGTGCGTGTGTGTGTGTGCGTGTGTGCGTGTGCGTGTGTGTGTGTGTGTGTGTTGTGGAGGGTGAGTTTTAATGTACATATGCAACCCCTTAAAAACAGTGTTTTATGAAAACAGTGGCAGGGCTCCCATCAGATAAGGCCCCTAGAATGGAGAGAGACCGCCTCGTGAGGAGAGAGGGAGAGAGGGAGAGAGGGAAGGGGAGGGCCGGAGAAAGCAGGGGTGAGGGGTGAAAGAGGAAGCCAAAGAAAGGGGGGAGGGTAACGTGAGAAACAACCAAGACATCAAGCCAAAAATCATCTAACCTGATCGTTTTTTAATCAAATGTGTTGAAATGGAAATACTAACACATTTTTATCTCTCTATCTTATACATATTTTCAGTTTTTTTTTTTTTTTTTTGCATAGATAAATATATAAATGTAATACATGTTTGACCTTCCAAGTTCTGTGTTTGAAACCCAACAGGAAGAGTAGTTTGTTCTAGAAGTATCACGGCCAGCTCCGTGGTTGGTACTATAGACCTACAGGGCCATCCAACCAAAACATCTAACCCTAACCCTTCAGAGAAGTCGGTTTACTTTGGAGCAGTTGGCCATTTGTTTTGCCCGTATACTGATATGCCCTTCTACAGTAGAAGATTATGGCTTTATTGTCCTGCTAGGGCAGAGTGTCCCTGTGTAGTGGATGTATTGTAGTCCTAATCTGCAGTGGCTGTATTTGTGTATCAGATGACAAGCCACAGTATACGGTCGTGGTCACTTTGTCATTCCTAATGTAATCTCCTGCTCCCCTGCACCTTCTACTACACACACGGTCCTGAAAGAGACTTACAACACACAACCATGCCCCAGTCTCCCAGCCAGCCAGCCAGCCAGCCAGACAGACAGACAGACAGTCACTCACTCTCTCTCTCAATCTCAATCTCACTCTCTGTCTCGGTCTCTCTCTCTCTCTTTCTCTCTCTCTCTCTCTCTCTCTCAATCTCACTCTCTGTCTCGGTCTCTCTCTCTCTCTCTCTCTTTCTGTCTCTCTCTCTCTCTC
>NC_137685.1:4684890-4687390 GCF_963989245.1 Nansenia antarctica | reverse complement strand
TTGTTGGACTCGCTGGCTTGTTATGTTCATTTAGCCTCTTCAGCCTCCCAGGCAGGGCTGGACTGGGACAAAAATTAGGCCCTGGCATTTTTGGCCCAGACAGGCCCACCCCAATCGGTCGGACCACACCCACCAGCACAAAAATACTTGCAGTGTTTCCTCTATATGCATTTATTGGTGGCGGGCCGCCACGAATGAATTTGCTCCGCCACCAAATGATTCAGACAGTCCACTTTGATTCAGGCTGCGCAGAAAGGCAGCGAGTTATTATGACCGGAGAACTGAAAAAAAGCATGTGTCCCTGAACGCTCCGCCAATCACTGTGAGTAAACTGACTCTGAGAATGTCCTCACGTCACATTTTACCGTAATACCCTATATGTTGGTTGAAGTGCAACATCTCAGCTTTCAGGGACAGTTGGATTTTTTTCGATAGCACAAACCGTTTAGAAATTACGGTAATTACGATGTCGGGTGCGGATTTGTGCCGGTGGCGGTACATTCGGCGCAGAAGTGGTATCTATACCAGATAAATAATAACCATTTGCTTACGTAATTTTTCGTTTGTCTACATAGTCTGAAACTACAGATGGTAAGCTTTCAAATGATGCGTCATACATTGAAATCGAAAAAAAAAATCAAGACGACACGAGTATTTGAATGTTTGTTTGTATCATGTTTTGCTCAAGAATGGTGACTGCTAAACGCTGCTAGCCTAAAGTTTCGTTCTAAAACGAAAGTATTGTAACGTCCCCACTTGGACAGTGGTTGAAATAATGACAGATAGCTTCTCTCATGTAATCTGTGCGTTTAATTGTAAACTATCTCATACACAACTTTCTTAGTTCACCCGAGCTCTCTCTCCCAACGGTCTCAATAACACACACAGCATCACAGGGGTGCATTGGCACACAACACAATAACAGTGCGAACATGAACATGAACTCAAGCATTAATGAACATTAATGAACAGGGTTGTTCTATCTAATTTATTATGTTTGTGTTATGCTAATAAATGTAGATCCACACAGGTATACAAACTGAGATCCGTTTACTGTCAAGTGCCATTCATTCTGACAACACACACACACACAGTCGTAAAGCTCTAACAGAACGTGACGTCGTAAAGTGCAACAAAGTGCTGCAATGACATACTGTCGTACATAACAATATTGGTATTTGATCACCTTCTATATAAAATCACCTGCTCGGCTTTAATGACTTAACCGCTATTTAAGAAATTATATTTGTTTTCGCTGCGCGCGCGAAAGACGACCACCCCGCCACTAATGTGAAAAATCCTGGAGGAAACACTGACTTGCCTTATATACTCGTCTTATATACTGTGCTGTACAGTCATATGACAAACTGTAGTATTCCCCCAAACCACTACAAAGACGACTACATACAGTAAGCAATGGTACCAGTGCAAGTAGACCAGTGTACTCAGTGATCAGATTCCAGAGCGAATTAACGCAGCCTTGTTGTTCTAGATTTTTTTTCTCCATTATCAACCTATCATTGCGCTTTAGAGTAAAACAAAGCACGCAACTGTCGCGTCTATCTTTTCATGGCAACTCTACATTGTGATTTACAAGGGATATTAACTAATATTAAGTAATATTATTACTTGGTTACATTTTGCAATTGATCCGCGGTACACATGCGTGCCGAACCGTGGGGGGCGATCCGTTACACCCCTACACAGCTACCTATATTTTCCTTACCGGGTCAACGGTTACAGGCTGACTCGGCCCCGCTTCTTCTGTATCCTCTCTATCCTCTGTATCTGTACCCTGCTCCCGCTCCTCCCTGCCAGCCTCCTCTTCAACCTGTTGCTGTTGCTGCTGTGGTAAACTTGAGGGTGCAGCAAACATGTCCCTAATGTTTACACATTTGGCAGCATCTGCCTCGAGTTTCTTCTTGTTTTTCTCCCTAAGTTTTTCCCAGCCTCCCTTCCGTTTTTGTGTGCTTTTGCGCTCCATCTCTCTCAGTATCTATCTAGTAACTATCCAGGCTAACTAAATTTATTTTGCCGGCCGGCTCGGCCCAAAACGACCGCGAAACTGAGACGGAGGTCTGGTGCTGCGTGCGTGCGTGACCCCTGACCCCCCCCCCCTTCTCTCTGTTGATTGGGCCAGCCCAGTGTCTGTATATAAAATGGGCCAATGGGCCGCTGCCCCTGATTTATGGGCCGTTCAATGGTAGCTTTCGATTTATGGGCCGTTCGATGGTAGCTTTCGTCCGGGCCGTTTTTTTTTTTTTTTTTTTTTTTTGCCGGTCGGCTCGGCCCAAAACTACCGCGGCCCACCGGGCAAATGCCCGGTATGCCAGATGGCCAGTCCAGCCCTGCTCCCAGGTATGTTCTTTATGCTATTGTGTTGCTGAATAACTGTTAATGTGGCTTGTTAACATACCGGACTTCTATTCAGCCTGTTGTTCTGTGTGCTATTTGTAGCCTAGTTGAATAAACTTGCCTTTCCAGATTAAATGACTGTTCT
>NC_137685.1:4662390-4679890 GCF_963989245.1 Nansenia antarctica | reverse complement strand
CCACACACGTGTACTACACTTTAAATAAATAAAAAATCCAGTTCAGGTCAGGTAAAGTCAGTAGGGAATCTGCGTAAAAGACGTATAACACACACACACACACACACACACACACACAAACAAAAACCCACCCATAAGCACATACAACACATACAGTACAGGCAGGACATCGAAGTCTAGACAAGTGATTTTGTTCGGGTAACTTTGGGTAAAGTGATTATGGCCAATCTTACGCCCTCCTTATTTAGACTTCTTGACGCCCCCTCCTCAGCCGCCCCCCCCCCACCCCCAGTCCGACTCCTGTAATCAAATTTTACACTGACAGAGGCTAGAGATCCCTGGGTCACGGTGCGACCCCCCACCCCCACCCCGGCCCCCACCCCAAAGCCCTCACGCACTAACTAGGAAGCCGCCAATGTCGGAGACAGACAGTCTCCATTAGACCTGTCTACAGCTCCACAACGGAACTGCCACACCACACCACCTACAACAGTGAGACAGAGGGAGAGAGAGAGAGCAGGCGAGAGGGAGAGAGAGGTTTATGCTTAGCAGGGATCACTTATTTTCATAGTTTTTCATAGTTTTTGTAATGATAAGTTACAACGTTCTGCATAACAGTTTTACTAGAATATAATATAAATAGGAAAGGAGAAAGGAGAGGCTGATTAATGGCAGTAATTATTCGGTTGTTAAGTCTGACGTCACATGTGAAATAAAAAATTCCCCACACCAGAGTACCAGTGTACTAAAGCGGTAGAATGACAGTTCAAACGTTTTTTTTACTCGGATCTATTCATACAACAAGGGACACAGCAGCACTTTCCCGTTTTTCCCATATTGTCAGCGTCTTTGAGCCTCGGAAAAGCGCTATACAAATATAATGAATTATTATTATTACCGCGGCATTTCGAAGAGAGCGCCTCAGCCAACGTTGGACCCGGAAACACGTCACGACTTAACGACCGAATAGAGTTTAAAAAGCATGTGATGAAGAGGAAGAGAGGGAGGCTGGGTGTTTACTGTCTGCCAAGTGAGTTGTGAGAGAAGTGGCCACACCTGGAGAGGTGAGAGGTCAGGCTGCGTGTTGACCTCCAGCATGTCACTGACCTGAACCCCCCCCCCACACACACACACACACACACACACACACACACACACACACACCCATGGTTCAGCATACATCACTCTGCCTGTCACTGCGTGTCACTACCTGTGTAACTCTACATTTCCTATGTTGGCTATGTGCCACCACATGTATAATATGTTCCGTACATATCATAGACGCGGCCCCCGCTACTACACTACTACTCTTGTTATCAGAGACATCCGCACTTGAACATGTCTTCCTCACTAAACGGCACGTCTTAAGTGGAGGACGGCTCATGTGCAACTCATCTTTGGGCAAGTCTCCCATTGAAATTAACGCTTGATATACAGTACAACCAATACAATTTATATCAAATGTGAGTTGTGAGCACAGACACACACTGTACATATCTTATGTTGCATATGATTTGCCCCCAAGCTGGTAATTATTTCTTTTTTTTACGTGTAGTATGTTTTTGATGTGTAGCTGTGCAGCTATAAACATTGATACCGATGTAAAAATAAAACTGAATGAAATGTATTATTGTACATTTCCGCACCTTGTATTGTAAGCCTCTCTTTCATTCCCCCCCCCCCCCCCCCTCTCTCCCTCTTTCTCTTCCCCCCCCCCCCCCCCCCTCCTCCAGGCTAGTGTAGCTAGTGCTGATAGGCATCTCCTCTGGAGTCTGCTATAGTCTGCCCCTGCTTCTGCAGACACACTGCCTCCATGAGACCAGTGGGCTCCCTGGGAACCTACCCCAGACCCCCTGGCCCCGACTGCTACCAGTCTGTGTGTGTGTGTGTGTGTGTGTGTGTGTGTGTGTGTGTGTGTGTGTGTGTGTGCGCATGGGAGGGGTGTGTGAGCATGCTTTGTGTTCTACTCGGCAGTGTGTAAATGGGTTTTGTAAACTCAGACATGTGTAATGCCCATGTACAGCATGTCGTCTTAAGTATGAAAGCAGGGTTTATTCTGTGCATTCGTCTGGAAATAGCATACTGTAGCGTTCATTCTATACGTCTGTGTTCATGGGGTTGTGTAGTAGTGTGCATGTGAGCCGTCTTGCTCTTCCACTACAAGAGAAAGAGAGAGAGAGTAAATGGACAAAAACACAAAACTAAAAGAGGAAATAATAGGAACAAGCGTGCTTTTATCATGATCCCAGTGCCCAGGCTCTGCCACATACACACACACACACACACACACACATGCACACACACACACACACGCATACACACACGCACACACACACACACAGCCCCTTCCTGTACCTGACCCCAGGGTGACCCCAAAAACTCTCTGACTTTTAAACATAGTCAAGGGGATCATTCTCTTGACAATTGTGTGTGTGCGTGTGTGTGTGTGTGTGTGTGTGTGTGTGTGTGTGTGTGTGTGCATTCCTCCTAGGCTATCGCCACCATCACTTGACAAGAATTATATAATTGTAGTCTGTGATCTCATGTTCCTCAAAGAGCATTTTGAAGTTTCTTTTCCTCTTTTTCTCTTTTTGTTTCCTCTCCCACTCTTTTTAATGTTAAAATTACACACATTAAATCACCCTGTTTCCACCCCTCCTCCTCCTCATCCTCTCCTAGTCTACTGTACTTCTCTTCAACTCGCTCCCTGTGTTCTACCTCCTTCCACTCGACTCCAACTTATGAAACACTTATCCTGTGTGTGTGTGTGTGTGTGTGTGTGTGTGTGTGTGCGCGTGTGTGTGTGTGTGTGTGTGTGTATTGCTGTTTGAGATGCACTTTTTATGTGTGGACAGAACCTTTACGGTCTTATAGCTGTTGATAAATGGCACAATTACATTTCATTACCAGTGACATACACCTTGTAGACCTTCCTATACAGATCTACTAACAGCTGAATAAAACCATGAAATATTACTAGAGCTCTAGTTATGTTTATGTTAAATCTAAATGAAAATCGCATTGACTGATGTACTGTGGATGTGGATGTAAATTGGATGTCAGTGTTGAAATAATGTCATTGTCAGTGTATACTTTAGTAATACCTTAGAATTAACATTTTGTTGACTGTTTGAATTGAGTGTTTGTGTCAAGAATGTACTGTAGGTTGTAGAATATTTCATAAGGTAATGCATTTCATGTAGGCAAATTACATCTTCATTGATAACAAATTGATAACAAACTTGCACAATGATATCTGAAGTATGCACAGTTGATGCACACTTTTGATCAGTATCCACACTATTGTCGATATCACAACTATTCATAATCACAATTAAAAAGTGAGTTTGTTTTGACATTTTAGAGCATGTTCTCACAAATATTTGATTGTGACCACCTCACCCTCCCAGGGCTGCAATTACACTCGTGGCCATTGGAAGGCAGTAGTGATCTGCAGAGGCTAGAGATGCAATGGACATCAGAAAAAGTGTGTGTGTGTGTGTGTGTGTGTGTGTGTGTGTGTGTGTGTGTGTGTGTGTGAGAGTGTGTGTGAGAGAGAGAGAGAGAGAGAGAGAGAGAGAGAGAGAGAGAGAGAGAGAGAGAGAGAGAGAGAGAGAGAGAGAGAGAGAGAGAGAGAGAGAGAGAGAGAGAGAGAGAGAGAGAGAGAAAGAGAGAAATGTCTTTTTCGGGAGTGACTGTGTACCGTTCATTTGTGGTTTATTCATTTATAGTGGAGACGACTAACTACTACTACTTTTTTTAAATTCATCTTCCTCTCTCTCGTTCCTCTTCTTTTCAGACCACCGTCTGCTTAGTGTCTATAAATGAATAAGACACACAAGTCTTCCTGCTGGCATTAACTTCTGTATCTGTCCGGTGTTGCCTTCCTTCGTACCTCTACAAGGCTGGTTGTTGCCTTCAAGGCTTGTTCTGCTTTGTTGTCACAGTCTTATCTCCGATTGACACCTCTGTAAATGTCCCAGGAGAGGAGCAGATTTGCACCGGGATTAAACTAATTTACCAGATGATTGCATCTGATTCCAAAGCCACTCTAATGGAAATAATGCAATGAGGTTGGGATGTAGGCTAGGGGGGCTCCTCCAATGCACCAACCATGATGCACTAAAGGCCAGCAGTTGAGAGAGAGTGAGAAATCTTTAAAAGACTTGTACTTCTATCCACAATTGTCTTGTTGTGCTTTTAGATGTTTAGATGATAGACATGGATTGTGGGAATATGAGCTGTTCTTATGTTGTGGTTTCAGTAAAGTAAAGTTCTGTGGTGGAATGGATGCAAAAAAAATTATGGCTTTTTGAGTTTGTTTTTAGAGCAGTCAAACATTGCTGCCACCATCCCTGAGTCTCCCATGTTAGGAGGAACAGACATGAATCAACAGCAAGAAGAAAGCAGATGTATCCAATGATGGATGAGTTTAAGACTGTCAGAGAGGGAAAGGGGGGGGCGGGGGGGTATACCCATTCTCAGAAAGACAAACATTGTTCACGAAGTCCATAATAGCATGCAAATACATATTTTCAGCATGTTTCTCAAAGGTTTCACAAATACAAACTGTATACACGCACAGAGCATTTAACCAATTTGTCAGCCTTAAGGGACCATTTCTGATTGGAATACTTCTAAAGCGCAGAGTGGTGTGTACAAAATGTTTAGATTAGTTTCATATGCAAAACAGACACACACACACAGTCACACACACAGAGCGTGCACAATGCAGACACGCAAAGAGTTGCACTGCCAGCAGAAAACAGACACAGACGCAAAAGGAAATAAGGGAAAAGAATAGGAAGGAAATTTGCTTCGAAATTTAGCTGTAAGCCTAGCGAAGATCTTATTACATAGGCGTGTGATAAGCATCTCAGCTGGAATAATACTTAGCACATGCTGCCCTTTTAATTAAGCAGTAATATCAGCAGAGAGGGGGAAAACAGAGCGACTCTCTCTGCTCAATCGCGCCTCCCCATCTTCACCCTCTGCCCCCTCGCTCTCTCCTAATAATCTCCTATGAAAGGGATGGGCAGAGGTGTGGAATGGGGGAGGGCCAGGGGGGAGGAACGGGGGGGACACACACGCTTCTTTCTGAAGTGGGTGTCTTCTTTAAGGCGTTACATATGTTTCTGTGCTTCTCTCCCACTCTGTGTCTGGAGCGCCCCGCTGATGGCCCTGAGGCTCTCACTTTGAAAGTGTGTTTGTGTGTTTGTGTGTGTGTGTGTGTGTGTGTGTGTGCGTGTGTGTGTGTGTGTGTGTGTGTGTGTGTTTGTGTGTGTGTGTGTGTGTGTGTGTGTGTGTGTTTGTTTTGGGTAGTATGTTGGGTGAGGGTTGTGCATTGGGCATACTTTTTTCCTCCGTTTAGCTGTCTGTATATGGGTACATATTATATGTCCATGTGTGCATGTTTTTGTCCATCCATGCGTGTGTGTTTGTGTGTGTGTGTGTGTGTGTGCGTGTGTGTTCGTGTGTGTGTTCGTGTGTGTGTGTGTGTGTGTGTGTGTGTGTGTGCGTGTGTGTGTGTGTGTGTGTGTGTGTGTGGTAGGTAGTCTACTCTCTGCATATGAGTGTTGAGCCCTCAGGCGGTGGTAGCAGGAGTCATCCTCCCGTGTGATGCCTCATGTCTGGATAGAAACCACTTGTCCAAACAGCCTGGTGTGGTCCTCTGAGGCTGAACCCTGGACCGTCTCCACAGGACTGCTGTCATTAAAACCTTATAGGAATCATGTGCACCATCCAATCACAGGGTGTTATGTGGTCCAATGGTCCAGTGACGTTAGAATTATAAGGTTCTATCTAAATTTTTGGTCAGAATTGAGTTTTTTACATAATCTGATCCATTAGGTGTTTATTAATGCCTGTGTGGTGTTATTTTTAAAATGTTGAAATGTTTTAGTTAATAATTAGTCAAATACAAAGGTTCCATCTCACAAAACATAATGGAATGTAAAAACGTTGACGCTCAATATCTCTGAACTGCCCTAAACGGAGATAGAACCTTATCATTCTAAACTCACGCAATAGAACACTCCTTATTTACTAAGAAGGGTTAGCGTATCTTCTTTAACACTAGAACAGCCATGAGGGGTCATTTTGACCCCTGTGAGTAAAGAAAAATGTTATATCTTTGCACTCAATCAAATTTCAGGACCCTCCTTTCATGACTTTTCCTAGATATGTGCGTTCTACCACCCAGTATCCTTACATTTTCGAAATCACATCAGGATAAGCTAATATAAAGCTATTTTGCCGTTTTTCTGTGTAGGAAGCAGGCTAATTTACAAGCGGCCAACTAGTGTAACCTCTGTAAAGAGGGGCTCTTTTAGTAGGTAAAAAGGCACGGCTGTTCTAGCGTTAAGCACAGGTGTAAGCACCCTGTAAGGATTACTTGTACACACTAGACTAGAGAATATCCGTGCCTTTTTTTATGTGCAGTATCCATGCCACATGATATGTAGTTTATTGTGACTCTCGGTGCATGTTATAGTACCTCCGCCGCTATCTATTTCATGGTTTAGATCAGTAAATATACATGTAATTGGATGGCTTGTTGTAGCTAAATGAATTTTTTTTGTTCAATAGTGGCCGATAGTATCGAAGTCTTCCATTGAAGGATATATTTGATGTGGGGTGGTTAACTGACGCCTGTGTGTACACTGTCAATTCTAAGACGTGTTTCACTTAATGCATTTATTTAAATAAGTGTTAAACATTGCTCTGTCCTCTATACAAGTGCAAATCAAGTTAACACTCTCTGTTTGTCCACACACCCACCCCCGTTCTCATGTCATTACCCCCGCTAAACAGACACAGGGAGTACACACACACACATGCGCGCGCGTGTGCGGCGCACACACACACACACACACACACACACACACACACACACACTCGGAAGCTGCTAAAAGGCCACATGTTAATCAGCTGAGAGTTAAAGTTACAGTGAAGAAAAGACAACAGATCAGCTCAATTAACACAAAAAAGAAAAAGGGGCTCTCTCTCCACACACACACACACACACACACACACACACCCCCCACACACACACACACACACAAGGCCTGAGCCCCTGCACCTGCAGCTATGGGGGCATTGTTCCAGCACCCTCCCTCCCTCTCTCTCTCTCTCTCTCTGGAGGACAGCTTTGTGGCTGCTCCTTTCTCTTCTCTCCAGGGCTTGGCCTTTCTGCCGAGCACCCCCTCCTCTCTCCCCCCTCTCCGCCTCTGCCCCCCTCTCCCTCCCTCTCCCCTCTCTCTCGCTCTCGCTCCTGTCTTTGGGGCGCCCCTCGCCTGCTTCAGTGCAAACACAGCTGACAGAGGGCTGCTCACGTGCCGCTCCCCAGGACCCCCGAAATCGTATTTGAGTGTGTCAGTGAGAGAAAGTGATGGTGGGTGTGTGTGTTTGGGGTTGTGTGTGTGTGTTGGGGGGCGGGGGGGGGGGGTTGTATTATGTCATTCATCGCCTCGTCTCTTGCTAGTTTGTTCCTGTTCTTTTTTTTATGTGTAAAATACACTTTGTTTTCTACAGAAAACATTCGAATGATTTATTATTTTGGTGCAGATGTTGATCGATATTCTAGGATGCTTTTGCTCGTGTTATCATGGAGTTATAACTTCACTAGGGGAGTAAATATCAGATTAGATGTTTTTCGAAGTGTGTTTTTCCTCTCCTCCAAGTATAATCTGGGTTTCCTCGCCTCCGATGGGCTTTGACACTTCCTCCTTCTCCCATTTGTCATTGCAACCTGTTGTGACCGTTTTTTTCTCCGATCAGTCGAGTCTCTAACACAGTGCTATTTTTCATATTTCTCATATCCGCTTTCCTTATCTCGGCTCTCTGCCTTGGCTAGACACACAGAGCTAATACAGACCCCTGAGTACGTGATCAGACTTCAATGACTGCAGATTAGGCTCGATCAGGGCTATGCTGAATTACATATTTACATATGGTGCCTTCTTCTGTGTTTTTTTGTGTGGTTGACTGTGTAGAGACAGTGGACAGTGTACGTGTGTATCAGGATTGGTGACGATGCATTTAAAATCTCTCAATTCAGGAGATGAATTTGAAATACCAATTCAAGAATCAAGAATGTCCTTTCAATGATGCCTTTCGGTCTTAAATTTCTGCAATTTGTCATTTCCATTTAGCGCCTGATAATGGAATTTAATGTGTCCCTCCCCATTCAGTCTGTCAGTCCTGTGTGTCTACCTGTGTCTCTCTATTCGGTTGTTAAGTCGTGACGTGTTTCCGGGTCCAACGTTGGCTGAGGCGCTGTCTTCGAAATGCCGCAGTAATAATAATAATTCATTATATTTGTCTAGCACTTTTCCGAGGCTCAAAGACGCTGACAATATGGGGAAAACGGGAAAGTGCTGCTGTGTCCCTTCTTGTATGAATAGATCCGAGTCTAAAAAACGATTGAACTGTCATTCTACCTCGTTAGTACACTGGTACTCTGGTGCTTTAGTACACTGGTACTCTGGTGCTTTAGTACACTGGTACTCTGGTGCTTTAGTACACTGGTACTCTGGTGCTTTAGTACACTGGTACTCTGGTGCTGTAGTACACTGGTACTCTGGTGCTTAAGTACACTGGTACTCTGGTGCTTTAGTACACTGGTACTCTGGTGCTTTAGTACACTGGTACTCTGGTGCTTTAGTACTCTGGTACTCTGGTGCTTTAGTACACTGGTACTCTGGTGCTTTAGTACACTGGTACTCTGGTGCTTTAGTACACTGGTACTCTGGTGCTTTAGTACTCTGGTACTCTGGTGCAGGGAATTTCTGGTTTGGACCCGGAAATTGCTAAACGTCACGTTTGACATCAGACTTAACAACCGAATAGGGCTTTACACACCACCATGGGACCGTGTCGGTTCGGGAACGCGAACCTAGTCTGGAACCGACCGGCACGTTTAGACCGAAAATAAATAGGTTCGGAGCCTGAAAAGTTGTGGTTCTCAGCGCGAACCAAAAACTAGAACGGTGACGTCGTCAGTGGGTGTGTCTATGACATCATCAGTGGGTGTGTCTATGACATCATCAGTGGGTGTGTCATATTCTGGACTGTGAAGACCAGCAAGAAGGAATAAGGAGACAAAATGTAATCGAATCTAAATCGAATCATTAGTGTTAAAAAACAAAATTTAACCAAAGGTTCATCATTCTCTTTATCTTCCTCACATGCTCAGCAAACACACACACGCACTTCGTAAGCCATTTGTATTCCAGTAACAGAGCAGCTGGCTAGTAGGCGAGTCGTTTTGGCTAGTAGGCGTCATTTTTTCATAGACAATAGTGTTTATTTCAGATCCTGTAGTGGAAGATATTCGGTTGTTAAGTCTGACGTCAAACGTGACGTTTAACAATTTCCGGGTCCATACCAGAAATTCCCTGCACCAGAGTACCAGTGTACTAAAGCGGTAGAATGACAGTTCAATCGTTTTTTAGACTCGGATCTATTCATACAACAAGGGACACAGCACTTTCCCGTTTTTCAGGCATTTCGAAGACAGCGCCTCAGCCAACTTTGGACCCGGAAACACGTCACGAGTTAACAACCGAATTATCCTCATTTCCAGGTTCTTGTGACATTTGTGTTTATCCCGCCACTTCGTCGCCCAACGTTGATGACGCTGATGGTTCCGGTTACACTGATATGAACTGGCGGGCTTCGGAGGTTCCAGAACGGTAATGGGAATGGGCACGGTTCCTTGGAGGTGTGAAGGCCCTCGCTCCCCCCCCCCCCCCCCCCCTTCTCTCTCTCTCACTCCAGTCCCAGTTGCATTTACCCTTCTATTCACTTTTATTTGATTCTGTTCAGTTTAAATTAATTTACCTCAGCTCGATAAATGTATTAGCATGAAAAATTGCATTGCTGAAACAAATGATGACTATAACAACTGTTTATTATTATTGTTCAGTGTTCATCATATGAAGGAGAAGACTCTTATTGATAATGAATAATAATGAATCTCTCTGTGTGTGCTGTTCCTACTATATACACACACACACACACACACGCACGCACACGCACACACACACACACACACACACACACACACACACACACACACACACAAAGGAACACTTATACATGAACACTGTTTGTGTGCTTGAGGGCTCAGGGTGTGTGTGTGTGTGTGTGTGTGTGCGTGTGCGTGTGTGTGTGTGTGTGTGTGTGTGCGTGTGTGTGTGTGTGTGTGTGCGTGTGTGTGTGTGTGTGTGTGTGTCTATGTTGTAGTTGTGATGGATGGGCTCCTGTGTGGTGATGGAGTGCAGGCTGGTATTCTAACCATGCTGCCTTTTACAGCCCCGGTGTTCCCTTTCAAAGGCCTTGGCTGCATCTATCTCCCCAGGTTAAAACAAACACAAACGCCCCCCCGCCACCCCCCCCCCCCTACCAGCAGCCGTACCCCCCACCCTGCCTGGCCCTCCTCCCTGGCTCCAGCAGGCCCCGTCCAGGGGGCAATAAACTCGTTATCTCCCGTTCTCAGATCCTAATCTGACGACTCGCCGCCCCCTTGCACTGCCAGGTGACCCAGGGTGGGGGTGCGCGCTAGCTCCGCTCCCCTCCGCTCGGCATTTAAATCCCTCCAGCTTTCCCTGTCACCACCCCCCCCCCCCAACCCTACCCCCCCCCCTCCACACACACACACACACTCTCAAACCCTCCTCCTTTGCCCCAGGCTGTGACGACCCGCCCTCCTCCCTCCTCCCCCCACCCTTTCAGCAATTAATCCAGCTATTGATCAGAGAGCAGAACTCTACAGGGTCTAGAAGCTTCTGCAGACTGAGCATCATTCAAGGCTCTGCTGTGCTGGGCTGTGCTGGGCTGTGCTGGGCTCTGCTGTGCTGTGCTGGGCTGGGCTGGGCTGGGCTGGGCTGTGCTGGGCTGGGCTGTGCTGGGCTGGGCTGTGCTGGGCTGGGCTGTGCTGTGCTGTGCTGGGCTGGGCTCTGCTGTGCTGTGCTGGGCTGGGCTGGGCTGGGCTGGGCTGTGCTGTGCTGGGCTGTGCTGGGCTGGGCTGTGCTGTGCTGTGCTGGGCTGGGCTGTGCTGGGCTGGGCTGGGCTGTGCTGGGCTGGGCTGGGCTGGGCTGTGCTGTGCTGGGCTGGGCTGGGCTGGGCTGTGCTGGGCTGGGCTGGGCTGTGCTGTGCTGGGCTGGGCTGTGCTGGGCTGGGCTGTGCTGGGCTGTGCTGGGCTGGGCTGGGCTGTGCTGGGCTGGGCTGTGCTGGGCTGTGCTGGGCTGTGCTGGGCTGGGCTGGGCTGTGCTGGGCTGGGCTGGGCTGGGCTGGGCTGGGCTGTGCGGTGCTGGGCTGGGCTGGGCTGTGCTGTGCTGTGCTGGGCTGTGCGGTGCTGGGCTGTGCTGTGCTGGGCTGGGCTGGGCTGGGCTGTGCTGTGCTGGGCTGTGCTGGGCTGGGCTGTGCTGTGCTGGGCTGGGCTGGGCTGTGCTGGGCTGGGCTGTGCGGTGCTGTGCCCCAATCTGATGTGGTTGGATATGTTGGATATGTTATACCCAATTTACATTAGAAATGAGAATGTGATCTGTGTGCGTGCGTGCGTGCGTGCGTGCGTGCGTGCGTGCGTGTGTGTGTGTGTGTGTTTGTGTGTGTGTTTCTTTTGACAATGTTTGGCTGGAAGAAATTCAATCATTCTGTTGATAGCTCTAGCTTTTCACACTTCCTGGATGTGTAGTCTGTCTTCAGCTTGAAGTTCTCCCCTGGGAGATAGCATAAACTCACTGCTGGAGAATGATAAAAGACATGAACTGAACCAGTCTTGATAGCAGTCTCTGTTTGTTAAGTGGCAACAGAACTGGAACAGTTTAACACTCTATGGTTAGCATACCTCCATTTCTGCACAATTGTGACACGGTTTGATGAAAAGGTCCTCATGTCGGGAATTGTGAAACCTCCCAATCGAGCCAAACAAGTCTGGATGTGAAAAAATGTGTTTTCCGGTTTTTGGCATAGGACGAAAAAAATTAAGAACTCACTCAATATCATAACCAACACTTGTACATTCACTACAGTTAGTTAGCATAGTCGGGTGGGGAGTATTCTTATCCACAGCCACACCCCAGCTGTATGTAAGTAGCCATCTGCGTGTGGACCTGTTTGTTGACAAGTTTACAAGATGGATGCTGACACTCTCACTAATGCTATCAACAGAATTCAGGCCCTGAACACAGCAAAGACCTAGGTTCTAGGCCCTGGACAATCTAGACAATTTGATGGCAGCTACTAGATTGAAATCAAGTGCAATACTGAAACACAACTGTGAACATTCCAAACCTGCAAACTGCGACACTTTAAATGAATGTGCAATAACACTATGTGCAATATGACAACCCTCGGGTACATAAGGTTCAGAGATAGGAAATGTTAGAATAGGTATAGCATAGCATAGAGTACAGCACAGTGTTTTATTTGTATAGTATAGTATAGTGGATAGTGTACATAGCCTTTATTTATGTAAACCAGCTCTTTTCCCTTCTTGTTTTTAGTTTTTTTTCCTAGCACCAGGGGAGCCACCCCTCCCAAATTTCGTTGTTTGGTACCTGTACTATATCAATGACAATAAAGACCATTCATTCATTCATTCATTCATTCATTCATTCATTCATTCATTCAATTTCAGAAGCCGGTAGAAATATCGACAGTGGGCAATTAATGAACTCCTTCATATTGGACTATACATAACGGGAACTCACTCGAATACAGTGATGCCGGTAACTCGTTACTAAGTAACGTGTTACTCTAATCTGAATACTTTTTCTGTAACGAGTATTCTAACGCGATACTATTTCCAAATCAGTAATCGGATTAAAGTTACTTATTCAAGTGACTGTGCGTTACTATTGCGTTACTACCTCATAACTTAGGCTAAATGCAGTATTTCTTTGTAATGTTCGATAGCTTTTCTCGCGTCTTGGGGAGTGACGTCAGTGCCCACGTTTTCAACACGAGGTTACTATGGAAGGCCATGCCCGCAAAAAACGGCTCTCGACTATCGCGAGATTGCAGCAGAATCGCTCACGTGTATCACCACGCTGATTGCACAGTGTAAACAGAAGCGTAGCCTACACAATGGAGCGAGAACAGAGATATGCGTTAAATAGCTGGAAATATAAGGATTATTTTGAGTTTGTGTCAGCAAAGGATGACAAGAACATAAATGTTGATCATTGATAAACTCAGACTCACCCAGTTTAGGATTAGGATTATATTAGGATCATATCTGAATGGTCAGGGTAGGTTTTAGGTTTTGTGAAACCACTCCTTGCTAGTTACTGTAAATAAAGATTATATTTATTTTATTGTTTAAAAACAAGTATTTATGTTGGGTGAGGCAAAGAAAGACTCTTTATTTTGTTGTTTTAAGTTATTGTTTAAAGTTTAATTATGTAATTTAAGTTACTGTTAAAATAAAGTGAGTTTTGGCAAAACCAGTTTTCATTTTTATGTTGCGGGGGGGGGGGGGGGGTCGGGTGCCTAGGCAGCTGCCAATAGTAACTAAAAAAGTAACTAGTAATCTAACTTAGTTACTTTTAAAATCAAGTAATCAGTAAAGTAACTAGATTACTTTTTAAAGGAGTAATCAGTAATCAGAATACTTTTTCAAAGTAACTGTGGCAACACTGCTCGAATATGAAGATGACGAAGACGACGGAGACCTGCAGACCTTCTGCTTTGCTGCGGAGTGGTTGGGAGTGGAGTTAACCAGCTATTGTTCCCACCCATTACCTACCTGTGAAATGTGGCTGTGAATACTTTGAGGGTGGATTTCTGAGCTCGCTGATTTGGGGGGGTATCAACATTCAAATATGCGTAAATTATTCAACTTGTTTCAGATTTCAATGTGTGACATCATCATTTGAAAGCTTACAATCTATTCTTTTCATACAAACTGAAAAATGACCTTGCCAGACTTCGTGGACCTTTTCATCAAACCCTGTCACATTTCTCCTACCATGGAATGTGGCTTCTCTAAAACAATGATAGTGGTTGGAGGGGATGGTTACTATGAGTATCGGAAAGTTCCTAAAAATCCACACACTTCCTTAATGAGTCATTGTACAGGAAGCCTAACCCTGGTGTGTGTGTGTCTGTGTGTGTGTGTGTGTGTGTGTGTCTGTGTGTCTGTGTGTGTGTGTGTGTGTGTGTGTGTGTGTGTGTGTCTGTGTGTGTGTGTGTGTGTGTGTCTGTGTGTGTGTGTGTGTGTGTGTGTGTGTGTGTGCGTGCGTGCGTGTGTGCGTGTGCTTATGCGTGTGCGTGAGCATGCGCGTGTGTGTGTGCGTGTGCGTGTGCATGTACGTATGCGCATGCGTGTGTGTGTGTGTGTGCGTGTGCGTGAGCATGCATGCGTGTGTGTGTGTGTGCGTGTGCATGTGCGTGTGCTTATGCGTGTGCTTATGCGTGTGCGTGAGCATGCATGTGTGTGTGTGTGTGCGTGTGCATGTGCGTGTGCTTATGCGTGTGCTTATGCGCGTGCGTCCATCTCCACTCAACCGCACAACATTCTAAAGCAGTGTGTCCTCATTGAATACGGTCCAAGTATGGTAACACAGAAAACCAAGGGCTTGGGATGACAAATGCCTCAGTCCTCTCCACAGGGTGTATCACAGGGCTCTGTACATAGGCTCTGACACAGGCCCCCTCTGTGCTGCCGAGCCGAGGTCCGCTCAGGTCTTTGATGTCGGTGGTGAGGCCGGCTGTTTGGGTGTTTGGGCTGGGGCCGGGGACAGACGGGGGCAGGCCGTGATGGAGTGATTACTCTCCTCTCTTACGCTCCTGTCTACGGCGGCGTGAATGCCCCTCTTCATCCACCCTAAAAAGGCACATTATGGAGGAGAAGGAGAGTGGGATATCCTGGCCACTGACCCCAGAGCGCAGGGGGGTCAAGGGGAACAGGGGGGCAGATGAAAGAGGGTGTAATTATCGAGAGAAAAGACAAAAAGAAACCTTGTCTCCACAACAACTATTTTCGGTGGGAAGGGAGGGTTGGGTTGGGTTGGGTTAGGTTGGGGGGGGAAGGGAGGGGGGGGGGGGGGTCCCAACCCAATTGAGATCAAGACATTTCCCCTGGCTAAGTTATGTCCTTATCGCAAAGTCATTGCCCCGTCATGTGAACTGAGGCCCGGGCTCTCATTGGCAGAGTGGCGGTTCTTATCTGATTGACGATTGGCTAAGGCCCGCGGGCACAGGAAGTGACAGCGCGGTTCCCACAGTCCCCACCCACCCCCTGTGAGAAACGGAGCCTGTCGGGCGGTAGTATGTGCGTGCGTGCGTGAGTGCACGTGTGCGTGTGTGTGTCTGAATGCATGTTCACAATGTTAATGTTGCTGAACAAGTACTACTCTGCATACACCCACTTGACTGCCAGATGCATACCAGATGTCTGTGTGTCTGCGTCTGCGTTACTGTCGGATGTGTGGATTATGTGTGGATATCTGCATATGTATCTGTGTGTGTGTCTGTGTGTTTCTGTGGAAGCTTGTGTGGGATAGGGGCAGTGTCCACCTCTGTGACTCTCAGACTTTGACCTCTGACCTAATGGTGGTGTCTGTGTCTGTGTTTGTCTGACCCGACAGACTGATTGTGGAGTTGAGTTGGGAAGAAGAATGAATGAATGAATGAATGAATGAATGGTCTTTATTGTCATTGATACAGTACAGGTACCAAACAACGACATTTGGGAGGGGGGGCTCCCCTGGTGCTAGGAAAGAAAAAAAAACTAAAAAAACAAGAAGGGAAAGGAGCTGGTTTACATAAATAAAGGCTATGTACACTATCCACTATACTATACTGTACAGATAAAACGACTAGGGTTGTCATATTGCACATAGTGTTATTGCAGATTAATTTAAAGTGTTGCAGTTTGCAGTTTGCAAGAACCGAGGCACTAAGTATTAAAAAGTATATTGAGTTAAATGTGTATTATAGGATAGAACCATTAGGATAGTTAGAATGATTCATATGGTGTTTAGTTTAGTTTAGTTTATTGTTTATTTCACATGGGACAGTGCATATTAAAATACATATGAGACATTATGCAATATGCCGGAGTTAGCCAATAAGGCTAGTTTAAGTCCGTAGTCCCTGGCCAGATGTTCAGTTGGCACTTGGAAACCTAAAACAATAAAAACAATTAAAATACAACAAATCAAGTACTGGTTAGGCAGGCATAAAAGCAACACACATATTACATAGAGGCACAGACATCAAAGCCGAACATAGTACAATACAAACGCCTTACAAGCAACATGCACATTACAGGGTTAAAAGCACATGGAGCTACATTACATTCAGCACAGCATGGGCACTACAGACACAGACATAGACATAAGGTTACGTAGACAAGACAGTGGGACAGCATGGCAATGAAAGGCACAGGCCAGCAGCAGTTAACAATACTAAAAACAATACTATCATATCTGAGTTATAATTGTTTGGAACGTGACAGCTAGAAGCAGATGATAAGTGGGGTAGTGGTGGCCTCGCCTGGCCTAGTGGATAGTGAGTTCGACTGGTGATCAGAAGGTCATGAGTTCAAATCTCACCTGGGAACACCACCACCACTATTGCGCCCTTGAGTAAGGCACTTAGCCATAAGATACTCCAGGGAGACTGTCCCTGTAATCTCTAATTGTAAGTCACTTTTGATAAAAGTGTCTGCTGAAATGGGTAAAATGTATTTTACATTTTACAAAGTGGTGGTATGACAGTCAGGATTAACTAGATAGATAGCAGATAGAATTGTGTGCTAGGCTAATTCCTATGGCTGGATTCTGCAGTATACATTTGAGGCGGTGGTGGCAGTATTGATAGCTTGTTTTATAACAGTTAAAGGATTTGATACCTGTTAGGTACCGGTTCGGGTTAGGTGTGTGTTTGGAGCTGTACATGTTGCGACACCTGCAGGCCTGAGGGGGGGATAGGTGGTGCTGGGGTCGTATGTATGTAGGATGGTGCTGCTGAGTCCTGGAAGGTTCCTGATTTATGACTGGCTGAGGCTGAGCAGTGTGGAGAGTAGAGTAGGCCTACTCCCCTCTAGGCTGATGGATTGATGGATGGAGGTCAGGGGCCGCACTGGGCTCTCCTGCCCACCCAGGGCTCACTTTATGGGGGATAGGGGGAGTGCTGCCATAGGCCGCCTTCACCAGCTCAAGGCTCGGATTCCATGGCGAGATTCACGATCGCCCTTTACTGGAATGTGGTCAAGCAGAGAGAGAGAGAGAGAGCGGTGTGTGTTTGTGGTGTGCATGTGTGTGTGTGTGTGTGTGTGTGTGTGTGTGTGTGTGTGTGTGTGTGTGTGTAGTGTGTAAGTAAAAGAGATAGTGCAGTGCAGTCCACCCAAATTGAATACCGTGCATCAAGTACTTAAGGCTGGATCGAGGAACTGACACTTCGGAATAAGTTACTAGGAACACTGAATCAAAGCCAAAGTTGACATTGTAAAATTGTACAATTTAAAATTTGTGACAGGGGAGAGAGA
>NC_137685.1:4629890-4639890 GCF_963989245.1 Nansenia antarctica | reverse complement strand
AATGATGACAATCTTCTCTCAGAGCCGCATGCTTCTGCACCCTCATGCTCGCAAATATGCAATCGCACGCACGCAGGTATACACAAACATACCTACACACACCGACAGATACGCCTAGTACACATAGGCTACAGTAGACACACATACATACGCAGGATACTATAAGCCAGCCAATCCATGTTTTGGTACTGTATGTACTCTACTCTTGAAAACAGAGGTGACACACGCTATGCAAAGCGAATGATCATGTTGTGCGGAAAAACCACAAAGGAGTCGTTTTGGAACTCATCAAAATGTTATTTTTCCGCGGTGTCTTTTTTTTCTTTCTGACAAATTTGACAGATGCATATCAAACGGTGCCGTCTGCCCGGGAGAGATAAGAGGCGAGATGCTAGAGTTGCAACATCCCACTGAGCCGATGACTGAGCACAGCCGCCTCTCATACCCATCGTCAGCAGATAGACCCGCTGAGCCTCACCTCCTCCCTCATCACTCTCTCTCTCCCCCCTCCTCCATATGCCCTCACCTTGTGTGCGTGTGCGTGTGTGTGTGTCTGTGTGTGTGTGTGTGTGTGTGTGTCTGTGTGTGTGGAGGAGAAGGTGTTACCTGTACCCTTAGACTCAGACTGAAACACTCTCTCTCTCCCCCCCTCCTCCATATGCCCTCACCTTGTGTGCGTGCGCGTGTGTGTGTGTGTGTGTGTGTGTGTGTGTGTGTGTGTGTGTGTGTGTGTGTGTGTGTGTGTGTGTGTGTGTGTGTGTGTGTGCGTGTGTGTGTGTGTGTGTGTGTGTGTGGAGGAGAAGGTGTTACCTGTACCCAGACTGAAACACATTGAGCACACCGAGTGTCCTATGCTGATGCAGCTACTAATGTTTCTTGTGTTCAAGAATTTTATTGTAAAATGTGAACGTAAATAAAGATACTAAAATGTGTGTGTGTGTGTGTGTGTGTGTGTGTGTGTGTGTGTGTGTGTGTGTGTGTGCGTGTGTGTGCGTGCGTGCGTGTGTGTGTGTGTGTGTGTGTGTGTGTGTGTGTGTGTGTGTCTGTGGAGGAGAAGGTGTTACCTGTACCCTTAGACTCAGACTGAAACACTCTCTCCCCCCTCCTCCATATGCCCTCACCGTGTGTGTGTGTGTGTGTGCGTGTGTGTGTGTGTGTGTGTGTGTGTGTGTGTGTGTCTGTGTGTGTGTGTGTGTGTGTGTGTGTGTGTGTGGAGGAGAAGGTGTTACCTGTACCCTTAGACTCAGACTGAAACACATTGAGCACACCGAGTGTCCTATGCTGATGCAGCTACTAATGTTTCTTGTGTTCAAGAATTTTATTGTAAAATGTGAACGCAAATAAAGATACTAAAATGTGTGTGTGTGTGTGTGTGTGTGTGTGTGTGTGTGTGTGTGTGTGTGCGTGTGTGTACGTGCAGCGTGTGGTGTGTAAGCGTAGGTGTGTGACGGCCCTGAAAATCTCTATCTCCAGAGATTGGCATCGTCTGTCAGGAAAGCAGGTACACGCATGTCTGTTCCTGTCCTGGTGGGGTTAGGGTGAGGCTGGGTGAGAGAGCAGGATCTCTGCCCACCAGGGAGGGGGGGTTGACCCAAGGTAACACATACCTTCTAAGGTCTCAGCGTTGAGTGTCTTCGTAAAACATGAGAAATATAAAAGCTTTCGAACTTCTGAACTATTGTACTATTGAGGGTGTTAGGTTGCTTATAGCACTGGACCTGGCAGCAAGAGATTTCAACATAGTTGTAGGCCTATGTCTCTTTTTTTGACGGAACACTAGTTGTATATTGTTCGTTCTCGGGAACAACACATTATTTATTTCACTATTTTCCTTCCCTTTTCCTCTCCATAATAGGGTTTCTCAGATCCTGCCATTTATTTTCTCCTCCGATGAAAACGTCTTTCTTTTTTTTTAATGTACTGTTAACTGAATTGTGCCTAATAGTTGTTGAATAACAGTGAGCCTTTATAGTACAGAGGAGGGACACAATGTTCCTTGTCTGAGGGCTCGGAGACGCATGGTTCCCCCCCCCTCCCTCGTCATCATGACACAAGTTATTTCTCCCACTGAGGATCAGATAGTGTGTGTGTGTGTGTGTGTGTGTGTGTGTGTGTGTGTGTGTGTGTGTGTGTGTGTGTGTGTTTACCGGGCAGGCTGGTGAGGGCTGAAACACAACAAAAACTAGAGAACACCGTCAAACAATGCAGTGTTGTCTAGGAATGCCCTCACCTGAGAGCAGCGTTTCGGCATGAGAGACGCGCCAAGAAGGAACTGCAACGAGGCCTGTCCGACTGGCTCCCGTTCAGAACCACAATGAGGATATATAACCACATATTTCTGTGCTCTGATAGGCAGAGAGAGCTGACTGTCCCGTAGTCGTAGATATGGCTGAACGGCAAATCTAGATGCTCGGGAATACCTTTGTTTGCCTGATTCAAATGTGCATATCGTGACGTTAGAATTATAAGGTTCTATCTCCGTTTTTGTCAGAATTAAGTTTTTTTACATAATCTGATCCATTAGGTGTTTATTAATGCCTGTGTGGTGTTGTTTTTAAAATGTTGACATTTTTGAGTTAGTAATTCATAAAATACAAAAGTTCCATCTCACGAAACATAATGGAATGTAAAAACGTTGACGCTCAACGTCTCGGAAATACCCTAAACGGAGATAGAACCTTATCATTCTAAGCTCACGATATTATAATAATTATTTGGAAGTTCAATTTGTTCTATGATTGAACTTAGAAGGGGGCCACACCTAAACCGTAAACACAGGGCAGTTACAGTGCAAGTGTCAGTTACTCTATACACCCACACTATAGTGAGAGAAGCATGCCCTCCCAATCATAAGGGAGCGCACAATAGAATACCCTGAACAGCTTGTTAGTCTGAGCAGAAGAAAGCACGTCTCTATGGGTTTGTACACTATCCTCCACTTCACTCTGCCCCTCTTGTCTGGTCAGTGGTCCCCCTGGGGTCTCCACAGAACTCATCCGTGGGCAGCCCCCCCGGGCCCTGTCCCCCCAGCCCTCACCTGGCACAGTGCCCGGGTGCCCTATATTCCCCTCTCTCTCTCTCTCGGCTTTCTCCTGTTACCTGCCCAGTGAAAGCAGGTAGAAGAGGGAGGAGGGGGGGGGGAGACCCATTGTGTTGGTGCGGAAGAGGATAGCAGGTCCAGACGCCCACTCCCCAGAGCCCTCCTAGGCATTAGTACTGTACTTGCCCCCTGGTTTGTAAATGGGAGAGCCCGGATGAATGGGTCGGTTTGTCTTCAGACAGCGGGGATGAATTTGTCTGCCTCACAAGAGGAACAGGAGGGCCTTAACGCAGCCCTAAGAAACCGCCCTGAATGGCATCTGAACATTACCTGTCCCCCAGGTGAACGAGCCTGAATGCGGCCTGTCCCAGGTGAGAGAGGGGCTGACCTAATTTCGCAGGGATCAAGGCGAGGGTGGAGTGTCTTGCATGTCCGCACCCTCGCAACTCGCAGCTTCTTCCAACACAGAGAGATTACACACTTGACAGTAGCATAAGAGCGGCTGAATGAAGCAGAACGGGAACGGACCGAATGATTGATGCTCATTCTCTAACGGTCTTAGTCTGAATTGAACCCAAGTTTAGGTGATTAGAGAGTTGAATGGCGTTAGGGTTTTTGTATCGTCGTCATTTCAACAAGGATTGTGAGCGAACCAGAGTAATCCACTGATGTTGTTACAGCAATAACATCTCCATCTACAGAGTGGGTGTTATTGGATATCCAACACCATGGTAAAGAGAAGGTAATCATAGGGGAGTACAAGCTCACTTGCCTCTCCAGGAACACACAGGGCTACAAGCAGTGGATTTCAATGCTCTTCACAAACGTCTTTCATCATCGACTCGCGGCCTAGTTAGAAAACCACAAGCTGTAGCAATCCTTCTGACTCCCCTAACCACTAGGCACTATATTGAATTATATTCAACTTTCTCTCACTTTCGTTCTCTCTTTCACTTCTCTACTTTCAAACCTCTCATTGTGGTCCACATCTCATGCTATCCACACCTAACTAAAAACATTCCTAGAAAATGCAATCAAAGCACACTCAATGTATACATTTTTGCTATCAGTATCAATCTCTCTTTCCAACTGCCTTCGTCCGATTTTTTTTTCTTCCGATCTTGATGGTCCTAATAACACTCCATAAGTATTTCCTGTTTGAAATTCTCACTTCCTGTTTTTCGTCTTTTTTTTTCATCGGTGCTTGGAAGAAAATGTGTGTGTGCAGCCAAGCTTAAGTGCAGCTGTAGCTGCTGTAATGAGGTGGGGCCTGATGGGAAAGAGGGGGGGGGGGGGTTGGGTCTGCTGTGTAAACTGTCTAATACAAAACATACATGTGACTAATTCATGTTGGGGACTAATTTGGGACATTTTGTGAGATTTTACTGTAGTCTGACAGTCCACAATGTCACTATGGTGACACTATGTCACTATGGTCATGGAGGTCACCTGTGATTGGTACATCTGCTGCCACCTCTGTTCGGAGTGAAAGTAGATATTGTGTTATATATTGTGTCACTGTCAAGAGACAGTATTTCTATTAATTTATTTGTTTTGTGTACAAAAAGTAGTAAAAAGTAGTAGTAACGACTTGTCTGCTACACTACCCCTTTTCTTTTTGGTTTTCTTTCTTTTTTCCCTCCTTTCCTTTCTTGTTCTGTATTGTCATTGTTATGTGTTGTTAAAAGCAATACAAAAGTAGTAGTAAGAGCATCACAATGACTAGGCGTCTTACCATCTTAACTTGGCTCAAACTCTTGTTTTTTCACTGCCTTTTACACCGTTTACGCTATTGGGATGTTAGTATTTAGTAAGCTTTCAATCTATTACATAACAAAGTCCTGGATTATGATAGACAACATTTCCAATTAAGCATCCAATAATATGGCATGTACACATGCGTGACTACATGCGCCACGCTTTGGTGCTCTGTCTAAATATAGTCTGAAATATACCAAGTCTAACCTCTTAGTGCAAGGTCAACCCTACCATCTTCTCTCGCTCACACACACACACACACACACACACACACACGCACATGCACACACCCACACACAAGCCCACACACTAAAAGACCTGTGTCTGAACCGTACTCCACTTCCTTTCATCTTTCAAGTCTGTCTCCCTTAACTCCACTCTAATTTGGGCCATTCTGTGCGATTTTGAAAAGATTTACTGTAGTCTGACAGTCCACAATGTCGCTATGGTAACACTATGTCACTATGGTCATGGAGGTCACCTTGTGAGTTTAGAATTATAAGGTTCTATCTCCGTTTAGAATGATAAGGTTCTATCTCCGTTTAGAATGATAAGGTTCTATCTCCGTTTAGGGCAGTTCAGAGATATTGAGCGTCAAAGTTTTTACATTCCATTATGTTTTGTGAGATGGAACCATTGTATTTTATTAATTACTAACTAAAAAATGTCAACATTTAAAAAAATAACACCACACAGGCATTAATAAACACCTAATGGATCAGATTATGTAAAAAAACTAAATTTTGACCAGAAATGGAGATAGAACCTTATAATTCTAACGTCACGATCCGCTGCCACCTCTGTTCGGAGTGAAAGTAGATATTGTGTCACTGTCAAGAGACAGTATTTCTATTAATTTCTTTTTTTTGTGTACAAAAAGTAGTAAGAGCATCACAATGACTAGGCGTCTTACCATCTTAACTTGGCTCAAACTCTTGTTTTTCACTGCCTTTTACACTATAGGACTGGGACGTTAGCATTTGGTAAGCTTTCAATCTATTACATAACAACGTCCTGGATTATGACAGATAACATTTCCAGTTAAGCATCCAATAATATGGCATGTACACAAGCGTGACTACATGCTCTACGCTTTGGTGCTCTGTCTAAATATAGTCTGAGATATACCAAGTCTAACCTCTTAGTGCAAGGTCACTACGAACCCTACCATCTTCTCTCGCTCACACACACACACGCACACACACACGCACACACGCACACACACACGGCCACACACACGCACACGCACACACACACACACACATGGCCACACACTAAAAGACCTGTGTCTGAACCGCGCTCCACTTCCTTTCATCTTTCAAGTCTGTCTCCCTTAACTCCACTCTGTGTGGGGAAGGCTGGGGTACCTTTTGATTGTGCTAATTCAATTACGTGGGAAAACAAATATATGGAGGGAGTGAAAGTGGGAGAGGAAGAACGAGTAGGAGTGGGAGGGGATGGAGAGGGGGAGAAGAGAGAGAAGAGGATGACAGTGTTATGGAGGAGGGGAAGGGGGGGATGAAGCGGGAAGAAGAGTAAAGGGAGGGGAGAGATGGGACATGGAATCCCAGGTTGAAGAGTCGTAAACCTCTCTGATGTAGGTGGGCCACCATGTTCACCCTGCAACTCATGTGGTAAGAAAATATTTCCTCTTCATCTATCTTTATGTAGCCACTGTTTATTACCCTGGTGGGTCATAATATTATGTTTTATGGTTATTTAGATGGAATCATGTAACAGTTTTTGTTGATGTTTGAAAGAAGATAAGTTGTCATGTTCCTTTCCATTTCCATGTTCAGATCAAATGTTTTGATCAATCTTGTCACCTAGGATGGTAACGATTATGATACCACAGTGCCAGCAGAAGTGCGATCGAGAGACACCGGATATGCAGAGACTCAATTCTCACCGACAACAAGATTTTGTAAATCCACATAAGGGACACAAACCACTCGATGGGAAATGTGCCCAATGTCACCAGTGCATCCCTGTCTCTCCAGGCACACTCGAGCAGCTCTCTCTCTACCTCAGACGCTGGCAGACAGTCGTATTGTTTTTGGGAGGGACTCCTCCTTCCCTCTTGGAGGGCCTCATCGAGGAGGGCTGGCCCTCTCAGACGGTGGGACTACAGCCAAGAGAAGCCAGGCACAGCACAGCAACACATCTATATGCCTACTCACAGTGCAGTCGCCGCATTGCTTTATGGGTACTGTAGTATCAAAACACATTACTGGGTGGGGTGATGACACATAGATATACCGGTACTCTCCCCCTTACAGCTCTAGAATAATATTCGACCTCCTGTTGATATAAAGCTTGATAGTGCTACATGGGGAGTGGACTGTTTTGTTCTATAAAGAGGACAGGGTGGGTGGAGGGGTTCAGGATAGGCCACCAGACTGATTTAGACTGTCTGTTTGCCATGGGTGTGTGAAGGCAGCGCGGTGGTCAGTGATGATGACCTCAAATTGGCCTTAATCGCTCGCTCATTAGTGGCTGGCTCTGCCGATGGGTTTCCTCAGTTCCCTCCATTTTCCTTAATGGTTAAAGTGAGAGAGAGAGAGAGAGAGAGAGAGAGAGAGAGAGAGAGAGAGAGAGTTAGGAGTTAGTTGAGGGCTGTTTCCTGCAGTCCTCAGCTGTGAGCACATCTGTGTGCGAGGGGTCCAAACAGCCCCCCACGTGTTTGCTCATGGGTCGCCTGATTGCCTTTCCTTCCTCTTTTCTCTCCCACTAAAGACCCGCTGTCCTTCCTTTCACTCCAATCACCACGGCCCACAGAGAGAGGGGTATGCTGGGAACAGTCAGGGCAGAGAGACAGGGGGGGAGTGGGAAAAACTACAAGGGAGGAACTAAAAGAACTCGAAATATATATCTTAAATGTGTATATACACATTACCTTGTGTATGTCTGTGTGAGTAGACAGTAGACACAGTGTCCAGAAGTAACTTTGTGTCAGAGCATGGAACGAGGAGAGAGAGGGAGTGTCTACATGCCACTGCTGTTTGTACGACTGTTTGTCCTTGGGTCTTCGGGTACTGTGTGTATGTCTGTGTGGTGTGTGTGTACGTGTGTGTGTGTGTACGTGTGTCTGTGTGTGTGTGTGTGTGTGTGACGTTGGAGACCTCCGCTCACCCTGGCTTTGGAGCCTGCTGTCTGGGTCACAGTGGTGCACCCTGGGGCCTCCGCTCCACAAAGAGGCCTTCTCTAAACAGCACCACATCACTCAGGGGAGGAGCCGAACAAAACCATTACCGCGCTTTAGGGATCACAGAGTTGGCTTCGTTACATCTGATATCACTTAGATTCAGGAATCAAGACCTCTTCACTGGAGATGACATTAATTCTGACACCCAAACAATGAAATATATGGGGATACTAAAAGGTGTGTGTGTGTGTGTGTGTGTGTGTGTGTGTGTGTGTGTGTGTGTGTGTGTGTGTGTGTGTGTGTGTGTGCGTGTGCGTGTGCGTGTGTGAGTGATTGATATGTTGGATACATCATGGTGTACTTGAAAATGATCTTCTCTCTCTTAAGTCTCTTGACGTGCCTTGCACAAACATTTGGATATATATACATATATATAATCATTTAGATTATACATATCAGTTTCAATGACACAGACACATCAGTTAATTTAGTATTAAAACTTTATTTCCTTTATTTTGTGAGATGGAAAAATGATAAAAACATACAGCTCAGGAACAACATTTCCTCTAAGATAAGTCAGTGTTTTTTTCTTTACATAATAACAAGGAAAGTATAATCATAACAATATCCAATGTGTCTTTGAAGAAAGCATAAAAGAGTGAAAATAAATTATCGTAACAATAATTATAACATCAATTATAACAACAATAATAACAATTAAGCATTTTATAAACCTTCTATTTACTTGCTTTTTTTCCATAAAAGTCTGTTCCAAAACAGGTGAACAGGTTGTTGGTGTATAATCCAGCATGTGAAGGAGTCTGTCGGGTATGGGCAGTCTTGTTCGGACCGGTTCAGACTGGTCCAGACCTGTTCAGACTGGTCCAGACCGGTCCAGACTGGTTAAGATGTTCAGATGCCTCCACTGATGGCCGCAGCAGCCATGGACAGTGGCAGCAAGGCAGGGGGATCATGGGGGGGAGGACCTCCTTCTTGTCTCTTCTTTTATAGGGTGGGAGGGGGGGGTACCAAAGTGACTTAGTAAAAAAAAAAGGCAAAAGCAACTATGAACATCTCCAATTCGCACCCATGAGTCTCCGTCAACCACACACTTAAAGGGAGAGCCAAGCGACTCCATCTCCATCGTTCCTCTTCATCTTCATCTTCTCACTTGACAAGAGTCCTGCTACACCTCCTCCTCCTCCTCCTCTTCATTTTCTCAGGCGGCCAGGAGTGACAGGAGCGCATTTCGAGACAAATGTCTTCATAGTCTATCCCCGTTCACAACCTCTACAGATACAAGCAGTCCACTCAAATCCTTCGGTTGTGTGGAGAACAAACCAAACAGTAGTGGTGGTGGTGATGGTGGTGCGATGGAGGGGTTATGGGGGGAGGGTGGGAGGGGGGGGCACTTCAGTGAGGCTCAGCCCAGACTGGGGAGCGACTGGTGTGGTGGGGGTGGCCGAAGGAGGGGTGGATGGGCGTGGGGGTGGGCAGCATGTGTCCGGAGTGGCTGAAGGGGGGCAGGTGACCCATGTGGGTCATGTGTCCCATGTGGCCTCCGCCGAAGGGCGAGGACCTGTCGTGCATGCACTTGGACAGCTCGTCGAAGCCGTCGCCGGCCCGTTTGCTCCTCTTGGACTTGCTGGACATCTTGCGGTTGCGTGTCTGGATGCCCTCCTTCTTCATGGTGAGCGGCCTGTTGACCTGTGGTGAGCCAGGGGGAAGGAGAGGGGGGGGGAGACATGTTAGCCACGGAGAGACCTTGTACCAGGCAGACCTTGTTACAAGCTTGTTATAAGCTTCATATGAAAGCATCAACATTAAATCATGTCATCACAAAGTACTGATTCAGTATTAGTCAATGCAGTGGTATGAAAAGTCATCTGTAATAACTCAAACATTTGTTATCACTTCAAATGATGTAGGAAATAAACAGAGGGGAAATTTACCATGCTATCAATGTTGTGGATCAGATACAGCTGATAAAAGAGCAGTTTGCGGATTTGTCTTGTTTCAAATTAAACAGAATTCATCACAACTCATCAAGAATACAT
>NC_137685.1:4619890-4624890 GCF_963989245.1 Nansenia antarctica | reverse complement strand
GCCTGTGTGGTGTTATTTTTTAAATTATGACATTTTTGAGTTAGTAATTCATAAAATACAAAGGTTCCATCTCACAGAACACAATGGAATGTAAAAAATGTGAAGCTCAATATCTCTGAACTACCCTAAACGGAGATAGAACCTTATCATTCTAAGCTCACGAACTGATGGAAACACAAGAATAACCATAGTAAGTAAGTAAGTAAGTAAGTAAAGCTTTATTTATATAGCGCCTTTCGTACATGAAATGCAACTCAACGCACAACCGTGTGGCTGAAAGATCACGCAGGGTGGTGTCGTGAGCTGTGTCACGTGTCATGACCGGTGGTCACTCTTCATTAGTATTGTAATACGAAGTCAATGTTATCATGTGAAGATGGGTTGCGCACTGTGCCTATCAGTAGGCAGGTGCACCGGCCAAGGACAATTCATATGACTGTCATCTGTGTGTGCCTACTGCTCGGTGTGGGGCAGATCGCCATGGACACAGACACCTCTATGTAAACCGATACAGAGTAGGAAGCCCAGACCGAGCCAGAACGTGTCCAGAGGTGTCCTAACGAGATGAACGAGAGACGCCATCAAATTAGGGCTACATAATTCATCAGCGGAGAGACGAAACATAAGTGTGTGGTGTTAGTATTAAATAGTGTGCTTGACAACATTAAGGTCGACAAATAGGTGGCCCCACTATTTCTCAGAAATGTGTTTTGTTTGTGGGTTTTTTTAATCGGTTCCCTCCCAAAATCGCTATGTTTTTCTATGTCTTCTTCCACGTGGCCCTGTTTGAGGCAACCACAGTCACAGTCAGTTTTCTGTGTGTACAGAACTCAGGCCCGTTTCATCTACTAGACATCTCCAGCTGCATGTGAAAGCAGAGGGGTGTTCCTTGTCTCTCCTCTAACAGGTTTCACCCGAGTTAAAATGCACAGTCTCTGTGAAATGGGCCGTTGCTAAACCAGCCCAAAACGGCCCTGTTTAATTCATGTATCTCTCTCCCTAGAGCATCGGCCCTTTATTCCTATTATAATGCCAGCGACACCCACAGTCCCACCCAAACGCAAGAAAGGGATCGGCTCTGGACAATAGCAACGCTCCTTTTGAAGTGTATGCTGAGTGTTTGATGCAGGGCCTTTCTGCCTCCCTCTCTCTCTCTCTTTCGCAAGTCGTCCAGCAAAGGAGGGGTCGCCGTGCGAGATACCTTGCTATGATCAAGAAAAGGTAGCAGCAAAGATCACAGTAGAAATGTGTAATTTAAGGAAGTTCAATGGGGACGGGGAAGGGGGGCGGGGGGGGCTATTGCCTTCAGAGAGAGAAAGGAGCTATGTAGGTAAGCGAGGAGAGCTGGTTTGAGGTTAGTTCAACAGGAAACCACACTGTTGTAAGGTATGTGCTGACTGCCGAAATGTCATTGTGGCATTTTATACAATAATCAATCACAGCTACTGGCCCTGGACTATGAGTCTGATAGATAAGAGTATTTTTAATGGCATGGCTGATATGTGTTTGTGTTTCTGATGCTAGCGCTTGTAAGGGAAGCTGCTAGTAAATGTCAGCGTAGCATTTAACAATAAGCCTTTGCATAGTTGAATAACACACTCCCTAGATAATAGGAGGTAAAGGCATGGTGGATAGTGGTCTTATCATTAATTGATATAATTACTCATTTCATCTATACTTCAGTCAGTGGATTCAATGTGACTTCTAAAAGCTGGGCGATTGGACGTCATGGCGTGGCGGAATTACATGAAGCTTCCCTTACTCATAATAATTGAAATGATGATAGTGTTGTTCTACAAAATGTCTCTGCACCAATGTCCCATGACAGAAGCTATTTTCTGGACCTCAAGCCCACAGCCTATTTGTCGTTGGTCTGAACAAAAGCAATGATTAATGTGTCCCTACACTACTCCAGCAAACATGGATAAACTGGGTAATGGATTGATTCACTGCCCTCAGTCAGAATCTGCATTGAGGTGGCGTAGCGTTGACAGAACATGAATGGATATAAATTAATAATCATCATAACAATACTGTCAAAAAACCTGCAATAACCAATCGTTATATTATCATTAACAAGAACAATAGTATAGGCTGGGCCTAAGTATTTAAATCGTTAAATATCAACATATTACATGACTTGATTGTCATTGGGTGAGCTTAGAATTATAAGGTTCTATCTCCGTTTAGGGCAGTTCAGAGATATTGAGCGTCAAAGTTTTTACATTCCATTATGTTCTGTGAGATGGAACCTTTGTATTTTATGAATTACTAACTCAAAAATGTCAACGTTTTAAAAAATAACACCACACAGGCATTAATAAACACCTAATGGATCAGATGATGTAAAAAAACTCGATTTTGACAAAAATGGAGATAGAACCTTATAATTCTAACTTCATGATTGATATGTTTATAACTAGTGTTATAATCATCCTCTCAACTGGGGTTAACTCGAATTGATTCCCTCTGCTCTCACCGTCTCAGCACACTGAGCCAAGGCCATGATAGAAACACAGCGGGACCGTCGCCTGGGACGGCGCGTCCCGAAGGTGCTTTGTTAGTATCGGGGGGGGGCAGTGGGCAGGGGGGGGGGGGGGGGGGGTGGAGGTCGTGATTTGTTCACTCGGAGGTACACAGGATATGGCAGCAGGAGCCAGAGCGTCGTGACTCCTGCATTTTTAAGCGCAATAAAGCCCAAATTTAAAAGAAAACAAGCCGAGGCACAAAGGACCGCTACTGCCAAGTAAGGGCATAGGTGGGAGAGTATTTTTCAACCGCCAGCGCGCCCAGATAACCGTAACTAACCGCCACGATGAAATACATGTTCCAAATGTTAATAACGAAAACATAATAACACCACAATATGTGTAGGCCTTACAAAATGTTAGGCTATAATTCTAACTTTTCCTTGAATGCCAAACACTTTTTTGATAACAACAAAGTAATTGCAGGTTTCTGTTTCTATTCATGGTCTTAAAATATTGCACAAAGTATAGGCCTTATGCTTTTTCAATATTGTACTCCTCCTCGCCCTAAAAAGCCTTTAACCGTGTTCCAACTGGTCCCGAATATTCGCGTTTGTAATCGGTGACCCCTGATTAGTTTGTTTCATGTTAAATTCCACCTAAGTGACCCTCATAAGTGGACGGTGTTTACAAGTGGTGACGAATGCGATGGGACAGATAAGAGCTGCAGGGGGACAGGTTTGGGGAGGGGGGGAGCGCGTGGCCGTTACTCTTACTGGACCACCATATTTATTTAAAAAATAAATCTGCATTTAGTCTACAAATATAGGCCTATGCGATTGTTTAATATGCTAATTATTGCATGTGCCCATTAAGTCAACCTTATAAAGGCAATTGCATGGCCGTTTAAAACTCTCTAACTGACAGGTCGAGTTAATATTTTTGGCCAAAAAATACCCCTGAATTCACAAAAGTACCAATGAAATTTATCCAGTAAGCCCTACCGTTACATAACCGATACATATCGTGATCTTAGAATGATAAAGTTCAGAGATATTGAGCGTCAAAGTTTTTCCATTCCATTATGTTCTGTGAGATGGAACCTTTGTATTTTATTAATTACTAACTCAAAAATGTAAACATTTAAAAAAAATAACACCACACAGGCATTAATAAACACCGAATGGATCAGATTATGTATTTTAAAAACTCATTTTGAGCAAAAATGTAGATCCTAGAACCTTATAATTAACCTCCTAACGTTATTGGGACATATGGAAGTAACTCACCTGAACACGAGCGGGTTTTGCTTTTACACTTCGGCGTGAAGCTCGAAGACGAGGAGCCCCCCAGGAGGCTGCCGGGGTGGAACAGAGAGCCGCCGTACTCGTGTGGGTTCGGGAGGGAATATGCCGGGTACGTGGGTATGGGGTGGTGCGTCCCGGGGGTCTGGGCATTCATCGAGGCCAGGCTACTGCGCAGGGGGCTACAGCCCTCCATCTTCATCCCATTTTCAAGCGACACTTGGTACTTCAAGTTGATGGAGTCCTTCTCGTCCATTCTGGTGGAGGTGGAGATTGGGGAGGTCGGGCCGGGGTCCGGGGACACGTCCTTGGGGGGGGTGGGGGGGAAACTGTAGAGGTGTGGGCTGGGGTGGGACGCCGGGGTGAGGGCAGACACCGGGGCCGTACCGGATCCCCCGCTACAGGGGTAGCCGCCGGAGCTCGCAGGGTGCAGCCCCCCGGGTTTGCTGAAGTGGCTGACCGCCCAGGCGTTGTGGTGGTGGGCCGCGGACAGAGCCGCCTTGCCGCTGTCCAGCCACGGGATGCCGGGGCTGTGGATGAGGTGTGGCCGGCAAACCTGGCTCCCAGCGAGACGAGCTGGAAAATATAAAATGCATAAGGCTATACGATTAATTTCCATTATTCGATAAATAGCAATATATGTCCACTCCAATAATAAACTTAATGCGTTACGGAATTCTCACCTGTTGCTGCGTGCACAAAACTATTTAAATCCGACATTGAGGTTTCTCAGTTGCAAAAGTTATTTAAAATAGGCCTTACAGGCCATCAACTTCAAAAGAAAAAAACTTCATTTCACAGCCCCTAGAACATTTCTGAAAACTAACACACATACAGGCCGAAGCCAAACCAAACCAGCCACTGAAAAATAAAATAAATGCGATGCAATAGTTTACCGAGACCAGGATATACGACAACAAAATAAGATAAAGGCCTTGATTGAACAGTCGTTTTGCCGGTGGCTATTGTGGCCTGTTCATCGCACCAGTTCAGCTCTTGGACTAAAGATTGTTAATATTAATTTTGCGGCGGTTTTGATTATATATCCGGGAAGTCTCTCTCTCCCTCTCTAGAAAACCCCTGCCCCAACAGAGAGGGGTTACATGACATACTTCCCTTTCCTCTTGCTGTCATTTGCTAGAAATTCTCTATTTTTTTCAGGATTCTATGATTCTATGCCTTAGCGCGTCAGAAACAGCAGATGAATAATTGCCCACCCCTGCTCTAG
>NC_137685.1:4554890-4604890 GCF_963989245.1 Nansenia antarctica | reverse complement strand
CCATAAAGCAGGTATAGAATGTGCTAGACATCAAATCAACTGTACAAATTCAAACAGTATTTGACATCAGGCACTTTTTTGGAAGCTGCAAATGTTGATTCCCAACATGGTATGGTATGGCGAAGAGCTAATGCAAGATGCTATTGTCCTCTGCCTCTCCTTTGTGGTGTGGAAATAGCTTATGTGCCAAACATATTCCAGCAATATGTATGCATTAAAACATTCACACATCTCCTGTGTGAAGCGATCATATCTAACATTACCTCTCGTTGAACTTATGACTGGCTTGATGGTATCAGTAAACGTGCAGGCGCAGTCCTACATTACCTCAGCCTTTTTGTTTGACATAGCAAATACGCTAGGGAACATGTTGCAGCTCCAGTCCCTGTCTACAGTATTTCGGTGTGAGAAGGAGAGGCTGAGGGGCTCTCCCAACTCCAAATCTCCACTGAAGCACTAACAAAACACACAAACAAAAACGCCATTGTGTGGCCTTTCACCGCCACCGAGCATCGGTGCTAACAGACATTGTCTTCGCCTGCCTGTTGTGTATTTTCAGAATGATTATTGTATGGTACATACAATATGTTAACGTTATCATGGCGACTTGAATGGGGCCTGTTATTATCGCACAGGAAGTGACCTCGTATGAACCCTAACCCCAAAGGGAATGCGATGACCTCAGACTGACTCCCTCATCTCATCTCCTGTTTGTCCCCCCTGCTCTGATTATGGTTATGGAAAAAACTGTTGGGTCGCTAAGTGTCGCCACCCTGCTGTTTCAGTAGATTGGTTGCTAGGTGGGGTTATTTCTCAGCAAGGCCTGGTGTGCGGTCTTGAATGCAACATTGTGTATTGGAAATTCCCACAGAGGAGTGTGTGTAGGAGGGCAAAAGTCATCTGATTCTTAGGTCCCCAAATGAGCATAGATTTGTTTGTCTTGATCACACACGTCCATTACCATTAGACATGTTGTTCATCCAGATCATCGTACGTCTCTTTCTACCAAATTACTGGGAGAGCAAATCAGTGACATCTTCGTAGCAGTGAACTAGTGAATCAGCACAGAATATGTCACTTTTCTCAGGTGTAGAGTGCCTTGTTGTAAAACTAGGATGGTTTTAAGGTGGTTTCTAAGCAAAATTGTATAACTGCTAAAGTAGCTTAGTTTTTGCTGTGCCACGGGTAAAATGACATTCTGGCTTGCAGCCAGGGAAGGCCAAAGATCCACAATGTGAGGGCGCCCTCTAGTGGTGACATTATGTAACAGTGGTCCTCTGTGACTCAGTTGGTCGAGCATGGCCCTAACAACGCTTAGGTTGTGGGTTTGATTCCCGCTGGGACCATATATACTGCAATGTATGCACTCACTGCAATGTAAGTCGCTTTGGATAAAAGTGTCAGCTAAATGGCATATATTATGTTGCTGCCCTGAAGCATTTCAAGAGGTGTACCATGATTGGATTTTTCAGTCTTCAGTAAAAAAAGAATTATAGTCAAGCTTCATGATTGAATGACCATCCAGATAACTTAATGCACACAAATCATTACACACACACGGTTACAGAGAAAGAGCAAACATGCAATAAAGTCACAGAAAGACCGAGTTTGTTTCGAATGGATTTTTGTACATTTTATTTCAAATTGTGACTAACCTTAACCTTGTTCCCCATTTCATTTACCACTGATGGAGGTTAACATAATAATCAATGTCTTCCATCGCCCATAGCCTTCCCCTACCCACATGGCCTAATCTTTATGCATTCACTAATCTCATAAAAAGAAGAAAAAAGAAAAACAGACCATTTACAAAAAAGATAAAATCATACAAATGGTAGAAAATATCAGAGGGAGACAATGAGAATTTAAACATGGTGACATTCTCCCAAAGGGTTTGGGTCAGTTTCAGTTTCAGAGCATCAACTTTGTTCAAATATACACAAATATGCAGAGGCCAGGGGTAAGTAGCAGAAGTAGATTGTAAGTGCAAAAAGGATGACAAGAGGACTGAAGATCTTTACTCACAAAACCGCCAATACTTTAAACCCAGAATAGAACAGAACGTGTCCCTTTCAGAAACAGATGGGACAGGGTATGTACAGTATATGTGAGGGGGTGTCATGAGACTGATGGGACATGATATCATAACCCGATGATCCATACGAAAACAAATTCCTTAACCATCCAATCAATTCAAGAGTGAAAAAAACAAAACAACAATAAAAGAGGATTCCAAATAAGAAAAATGCTGTATTTACTTTGAGAAACAGTAACCAAGCTCTTCCCCCCCAACCCCCACTTAAACACACTCCAAACACTGCCATGTCAAATGTGATGCATTCACTGTGGTGCAAAGCAAGAATGCCATCTTGTTTCTAGCTAGGCTCAAAGGCACAAGTGTTTGTATGCACCTACATGTTAGTCTATACGAGTGTGTGTACGTCGCATTTCGGTCTCAAGAGGATGGAGAATGAGCTTGTGTGTGTGTGTGTGTGTGTGTGTGTATTTTTTTATAGATTTTATGTAGCCATGGCATCTTCTAGAGATATGTAGCTGGGGTAGCTTGTGTGTGTGTGTGTGTGTGTGTGTGTGTGTATACACATGTATGCAAACAGAAACATGTGTATCGTAGAGTTTACAGGGCGTCCAGCAGGCTGTCGATGCGAGTCACCAGCTCTTGTCTTTTGCTAGCCAGCGCCTTCTCACTCTCGATGTAGGCCTCCTTCTTCACCTTCCCCGCCACCAGGCGCTCCGCCTCCTGACAGGAGCGACACACCAACTCCTTCACCTGCCCGTCCAGCTTCTGCACCTCGCTCACCTGGCAACGCACACCACAGGGTGAGTATACATATACAGTGCCAATAGACCTCCTTTGAAATATAATGTTTACCAGGGACGCACCGAAATGAAAATTCTTGGCTGAAGCCTAGAATGCAATCATAATAATTTGCAATGAATACCCTGGTATTTGGAGGGTCCCTCATTTGAATAGGAATCAATTACACACTTCAGTTCATCAGGCTGTCACTACAAACTATACTAATTTCTCAATTTTCTCTTGACCCTAACAAGCTCCCCAGTCCCTGCTGATGACAAAGCATACCCCTTACATGATGCAGCTACCACTATCCTTCACACAAGGGATGTTTTAGAAACGGTGATGCACCTGCTGGATTGGGCTGGTGCACTAAAAACTAAACGTAATGTTTTGTAGCAAAACCACAAAAATACCCTTTTCACTCGGTTGCAAAGCCTCCAAGCCACAGATACACACACTCACTCCGCTATTCAGGGTTCCTACAAGTTTCAACAAGTCGAATTTAAGACCTTTTTAGACCTTTTTTAGACCTCTTTGGATAGACATTTAGACCTATTCGCAGCACCATATGATAGCTTTTTGTCATCCTCGAGGTGATGAGATTAGGGATTTTCACTGCCATACAGAGGAAATAGATGTGGTCGGACTGATTTCCTTGCAGGATCTCATTTTCATTTCAGACCTAGCACCACATTTTTAGGCTGAATAACTGAAATGTAAGACCTTTTTAGGCCTTATAAATCGGATTGCTGGATTTTAGACTTCAAGGCTTTTTAAGACCAGCGCGGGAACCCTGTTTATCACACACACCTTATCTGACAGGTCAGAGCCCTCTGCTTTGAGGCGAGCCTGCAGGGAGCTGATGTCGTTGGTGAGGGTGCGGTGGTCCGCTTCCAGGGTCTTCCGACCGCTGTTGAGGGCGCCCGTGTCCCGGGACTGCTTGTAGCGGTTCACCACCTCGTCCATGTGACGGTACAGTCCCAGACGCTTATTCACCAGGGTCAGAACCTGCTCTGTGATGGAGGCCACCTTCATACGCACCTCTGCAGCTGGGTCCTGGTAGACAAAGAGAGTCAGTCAGTGTCAGGGAGAGACTGGAGTGAACTATAAGGAGTGTGAGAAAGTGAGAAAAGCATCCGTACGGATGGGAAAACTTGAAATGTATTTGGGAGGGCGTACCTTTGTAATAGCGAAGTCGAGGCGCACGTAGATGATGACGGTGAAGAAGAGGATGTAGAACGCTCCCACCACCAACAGAGGCTCCTGCAGCATCAGGATCTTATTGAAGGTATAATGCACCTGGGGAGGAGGGGGGGGGTGACAGAAAGCAGGAAAGAAAAATTATGTACTCAAATGCACAAACAGTCTCGTGTGCCTTGGTTGGTCCAGCAGTCTAGCACCGCGGTCTACAGTGCACACATATGCCCCATGTCGGCATGGGTTCAAATCCGGCCCATGCCCTGCTTACATGTCCTCTCTCCCTTACTTTCCTGTCTATCTTCACTATCTCTATCCAATAAAATGAAAAATATGAGTGAGACTGCCTCATTCAGAAAAAATAAATAAATAAATGCACAAACAGTCTTTAAACTCATCTAAAACATTGTCTTTGTCCCTAGATCCAGGAACAGGAAGGATTCCCCTCTACCCCCTCCTCATCAGAGAGAGGCCCAGCAGCTCACCACCACGTCCTGGATGTGCTGCTCCACCAGGTTGTTCTTGGTGGCCACCAGGACGGGCCGGCCGAAGGTGTCCAGGTAGGTGAAGTGCAGCTGGTCTGGGATGCGGTCGATGGGGTAGGGGGTCTCCACATGGATGTTCCTGAGAGGAGAGCAGGATTATCAGGGTCAATTAAAACAAACCAGGAATTTCCATAACGCACGCACAGACGCACACACAGACACACAGACACACAGACGGACAGACGCACTAGGGCTGCACGATTTGGGGAAAAAATCGAATTGCGATTATTTGGACAGATATCGCGATTGCGATTAATTTGCGATTATTATTTTTTTAAATAGCAAAAAAAAAAAAAAAAAAAAAAAGGGAGTTTTTGTAAAGTGTGGCCATATCTCCGGCTAGGAAGGTCGTATCAACGTGCAGTTTGTTTGTACGTCTTCAGGGGACTTAGAGGCTCCCTCCTCTAGCACCCCCACAGCCCGAGCTACGAGTGAAAGAACTAAACTTACATTGGGTTGCTTTAAAATCAAGCTTCAGATTAAAACATGTGATGGAGCATTACTAACCTGACTCAGGTGGTTTGTTTCACACAACCATCTAGGAAAGCTTAATTGGAAGCTGTTTGGAAAAGGGCAGGTACTTTCAAAAAATACTTGGCAGGTGATTGGATGAATCTGTCTATCACCTATTTTCAGAGAGCATTACCACATGATACCATCAAACTATTAACTGCTCTAATTCTAATGCAAGGATGAGAACTTAAAAGATATGAATTGTATATATGATAACCTCATCTCATCTAGACAGGTGGCTACTTTCTAAGATGATCCAGCTATTAAAATGATCATTTGGGGATACACTGTGACTATAACTGAAAGGACCACATCTAGATGACTCGGTCAACAGTCGAACTGATGAATGATAGAATGGTGGTCTCTGACTATGGAGCACAGACACACGTCACCTTGATTTAGGAATCTGTGACATACTTCAGCCCAAGGCTAGGCTAGGCTAACCTCTGCGTCTTTAAAGCCGGCTGGTATGAACGAATGGTATGAGGTTATGCATACAGGACACATTCATGTTTGACAACAGAACAGTTAACTTCCATGTATCCATAAGCCTGCTATACTATATAAACACCAACCCGCAGGTTGCTGAGACTGTCAACTCTGTGTCTGTACTTTAACGCCGGGTTAGCATGAGTAGCTAAGCTAAGCTACCGTCTCGAAGACTACAAGTTAGCTAAGCTAAGTTTAAGGCTGGACTAACAGCACCGACATGCACTTGGCTGGTACAGTTAGTATAGTGAAATTGTACACTTACCTGTCGCAATTATAACATACTAACGTTTATCATACGTCCAGTAAGCCATGTGGTGTCTAATTGTCTCCGTTACGTTAGCCCAAAGTCTCATAATAATTGGACTGACTGTCGTGACACAACCTATGCCTGCGTTCGTAAATTTGCTCTGAGAGCGCCGGGTTCAAAGTCATAAAGAGACCAAGTAATTTGATTGGACAAGAGGCATTCCATGAGTGCTGATCAAATTTCCAAAAGAGGTTTTAATCTCAATGTGACTTACTGGTAAAATAAAGGTAAAAAAAAAAAAAAAAAAAAAAAATCGCAGGCAAATCGCAGGCTTTGCGATTAGCTAATCGCATCATTTCAAATCGCGATTTCGATTTAAAATCGATTAATCGTGCAGCCCTAAGACGCACACAGACGCACAGACGCACACAGACACACAGACAGACACACAGACACACAGACAGACAGACACACGGACAGACACAGACAGACACACAGATGCACGGACGCACGGGCGCGCAGACGCACAGACACGCAGACACGCAGACACACAGACACACACACACACACACACACACACAGACACACACACAGACGCACAGACAGACACACAGACAGACACAGACACACACACAGACGCACAGACACACGGACGCACGGACGCGCAGACACGCAGACACGCAGACACACACACACACACACACACATAGACACACAGACACACACAGACACACAGACACACAGACACACAGACACACAGACACACAGACACACAGACACACCTGGCGCCTTCTGGCAGTATGAGTTTCACAGTGAGGGAGTCAATGACCTGGTCGTCATACACATGGTCAACAAGCCTCATCTTCAGTGCATACTGGTCGCCTGAGAGACAAGAAAATGCAAATCACAGAAGCATGTAAGCATAGCATTAGCTTTCAGTTAAGTAATGAGATATGATTCTTATCAAAAGAAACGTATGGTTAACTAGTAATGTTTGGGCAACTTACCCAGGGTGTAGAGGTACTCATAGCTGGGCAGATTGTAGCCAATGATGTAGTGGGTTTTCCAGCCACCAAACAGGGGGAAGCGGGGCCTCACTTCTACCTCCACGGAGTCTTCCAGAATCTGGAGGTGGGAGGTAGAGATGTTTCCGATCTCATCCCTGTAGTACACATCCTGAGCGGAGGCAGGCAGGATAGTCTGCAGGAGACGGCAAGAGATGCAGTTATTATAACGTTACATTCTTTAAAAGGTTGGGAGTAAAATGCTCTAATATGCACACGACAAATGATCCTGTTTTAAAATCAACACACCTTGAAGGACTTGACGGAAGAGATACCGCTGTCAGACTGGCGCTGGTAGTCGTAACGAGAGAAAGGTCCCTTCAGGAACGCCCCCGTGTGCCTCATGTCAATGGTCTCTTCCACGGCGATGTTCCCCCAGTGAGAGACCTCGATGAGACGGGTGATGCTACTAACGGTGATGAAGGGGGTGTTGTTCTCATAATGAACCTTCAGGACATCCTGAAAGAATCATACACAACAAATACTTAAACAACATTCATACAAATGTAAATCTAGACACGCTTTTGAGCTGGCCTCAATCAATGCTCGTCAATTCCCGTCAGGGGACGGCTGTGGCGCAGTAGGTAGAGCCGGCGTCTAAGGATCGCAAGGTTGGCAGATCAGCGGTTCGAACCCCGGCTGGCCACATGTCGAAGTGTCCTTGGGCAAGACACTGAACCCCCAAATTGGGCAGGCGCCTTGCATGGTAGCTCGCCGCCATTGGGGTGTGAATGTGTGTGTGAATGGGTGAACAAGAGGCTGTTGTAAAGCGCTTTGGAATAAGGCGCTATATAAGTCAGTCCATTTTTTTATTTTACTGTCAGGGGCCCTCATGAGACTTTACCTCACTGAAGGGGCTGACGTCACGGAAGGGCCCGTACTCGATGTACTCGTCGTTCTTGCTGGGGTTGCCCAGCTTGGTGTAGCTCTCCACGGTCTTGGAGGCGAGGCGGACGCGGGTGGTCTGGCTGCGGGTGGGGTACGGGGAGAACAGGTAGTGGTTGCCCTGGAACACCACCAGCTGCCTCTCGGCCTGGGTGATGTGGGTGGGGAAGGGCCTCAGGACGTGGCTCAGGACCGTCTCCACCTTCACCCGCAGCTTAGCGCCCCCCGCCAGACTGGAGGGCAACTGCACCTTGAAGAACACCCCGCTGCAAAGAAATAAACCAGAGGGCTCAGGGGACACTGGCAACTAAAAGCAAAGCAGATGATGCTCAAAAGACAAGACAGTAACGCTGTTTTTACTTGCCCGGAGCAAGTAAAACATTCGCCGGGTTTGTTTGCGCGAGCACGACGACGCTGCTGCTAGATCCTGGATATTTTTACCTGTGTGCAGGAAGAACAACAGACGGCGCAGGCGCGAGACTAGACTAGATGATCGTGGAGTGACGATATTATCAAAGCGTACGGATGATCGACAGGCGCGTACGCTTTGATAATATCTTCACTCACGATCATCGAGTCTAGTCTCGCGGCTGCGCCGTCTGTTGTTCTTCCTGCACACAGGTATAAATATCCGGGATCGAGCAGCATCGTCGCTCGCGCAAACAAACCCGGCGAATTACTAGTAACGCTAACCCAGCGTTACTGTCGAACCCTGCAAGGTGTAAAAGAAGAGGGTGACAAACACAGGGAAACTTAACTGCAAAAAAACCATCTAATGTAAATGTAAACCTCCGGTGGCAGAGCGATGTGTAGCCAGAGACAGTTGGTGAACATGGATAAGAACAACATCATGTTCCTGTTTCTTGTGCTACTGTTGTGTCCCCTAAAACGAGGCATATCAACACCTATGCCACCCCCCAAAATGATTGACCTCTCACCTTTGACCCGGAATTGTCGTCTGCTTAAGCTCGAGAGTGCCATCCTCCTCTTCATCACCCTTCACCTGTGAAAGACAGAGTTTGGTTTATTTGTCTAAATCAATAATCAATACTGCTGCAAATCTCAACTAACATCGGGCCTACTGATTAGATTGCTAGTGGACTTAGACATAAGGTGAGCAGTTAGAAAGCCAATATGTATTATTGAGTCACTGTACACATCCCTTGGTAAGATGAGTGCTGTTTTTTCCAATCATAATATACACACAACTAAATTATTATAATTATTAACAAGCAGTGGCGGACTCAGGCTGTTTGAAGGGCAGGGGGGGCGAAAAGAAAAAATAAGGCACCTACTACACAACATGGGACCCCATCAGGGCACATGGTCAAGTTTAGACCATTGGAAGGGCAGCCAATAGGACACATCCTCTAATTTTAGCCACTCAAAAGGGCACTTTAGTGCAACGTTTTTCAACTGTGGGGGCACATGGTCAAGTTTAGACCATTGGAGGGGCACCAATAGGGCACATCCTCTCATTTTAGCCACTCAAAAGGGCATTTTTGCCACTCAAAAGGGCACTTAAGAGACTTTTTTCAACCATGGGGGCACCAGGAGGGGCGGTCGCACCCCCTGAGTCCGCCAGTGTTAACAAGAATACAATGATACTGTGAGACCGCATTTTGGTGCATTTTGCAGACCCTTACAATACAGGGAGATGCATGGAGCTGGTCAGACACGGAAGTAGCTCTCTGAGCGCATACGTGTCATTCGCCAACTGAGAGCTCGAGCTGCACTGCGGAAGTGCACATGCATCTCATTCAGAAACTTCCAAGACTTTTACAATCAAACATCTGTTATCAAAGACAGACATCAAGACAAGAGCTACTGTTTGAATTCATGCAAACCTGCAAAAAAGGACATGAATTGCTCTCTGAAGTGGCATATCCACAGCCGTAGCATAGATGTGTGGGACTATTATAGCCTACTTATGAATGGCACCGTATTCATGTAGGTTTGTTTGCACAGACAGGTAGAAGCATGATTTAAAACACAACAAAAAAACATTGTAGTCATCACTGCCTTGATGCATAGCTGGGACTGTTTGACAAGCTATCGATGGGGATGTTTCTATCAATCAAATTGCTTTTTGCTTTTGATTGGACCGGTTTAACTGCTGGGAATGGGGATTGAACCTTCCAGTTTTAAGAACATTGTTACACCCTTTAACAACAGGATGCTCACTAGGAAGTACGCATTATTCTTTAATTAATCTCTCTCGGGAGCTTCTGGTCAACATCAGAATAAAAAAATAAAATAAACTACATTTTGTATTCAATGCATAACATAGAACGTCCCTGGCTGGAACGTTCCAGGGGTTAGTCAGACCCATTTGAGGGCTAGCTGTCCCTAGCTTAGCAAGCTAGCCTGCTGACATTCACTTACCATGGTGCATGCAATGGTGGTGGAGGTTTGCATGCATGCTAACTAGCAATGGATAATGTAGTTATGCATAACAAAATGTGATGGAAGGGGATGTTTCGGTGCATGATTGTAGAAATCAAGGCGAGCTTATTTGATTAAATTGCAGAATTGAGGCTGGAGAGAAATGTTAACTAAGCAATGCATAATGTAGTTGAGGGAATTGATCACTTACCGAAGCTCCGATGTATGCCAGGTGTGGGGCCAGTTCAGCCTCCACTGCCAGGGTAAAGCTATGCACTGCAGAGTCTCCGTGGTTTGCAAGAAGGACCTCCGAGGTGATCTTAGCCAGGTGGGTAGATAGATCCACCGTGCGTTTCACCTCCTCGTTCACCAGGCCCTCGGCAGACACTCCTAACCCGAACTCTCCACAGCCCAGGCCCGCTAGGAGTAGAAGAAAGGTGGTGACCCCCAGGAAGGGGATGTTTCGGTGCATGATTGTAGAAATCAAGGCGAGCTTGTTTGATTAAATTGCGGCTTGAATTGAGGCTGGAGAGAGATGTGAATGCAGCAAAAGGAAGGAGGCCGCGCGCCGTTGTTCAGCCCGAAAGGATGACGCTTCATTCATTCCACGTCTCGTGACGTCAGCGCGCGTAGTAAAAAAAGAAAAAGAAAAAAACAAACATAACTGATGTCCAGTAATTTCGAACTGTGGCTGTTCAGATGGAGATTCTAGGTAAATGTTGCTGCATGTCACATCAAATAGTATAGTGCATCCCACTAATGTAAATGTATACACCTGTGTGTGTGTGTGTGTGTGTGTGTGTGTGTGTGTGTGTGTGTGTGTGTGTGTGTGTGTGTGTGTGTTGGTTTTAACAAAATAGAGTACACAGTGAGTGCAGCAGCTGTGTTACAAAAAATGTCATGGTCAAATCTGTTTTGTTTTTCAAATCTTCAATCTTCGAACAGCATTTACAAGTAACCAAACAAGATTTGTGTGGTAAACTGACATGGCTACGTTAGTGCAGTGTAAGTGGAGATGCTTGTGGGTAACAACAATGCCTGCTATCGAAGTTTCCCAGGGGCCCGTTCCACTAAGCGAGATTATCTTCTAAGCCTCGATAAAGTTCTAATCGGCGATAATGTTAGCTTGCGTTCGGTGCCATCAATGTGGCTCAAATAATTCGCTGTTTGGTTGCAATGCAACATATCCTTCTGAGTCAGATATAATTAGCCTGGTCGCGAGCAGGCTAAAAGACTGGCTAAAGTAATGCGTGCGTCAAAATTGTCTCACAGGCGGAAACTACATCCCGAACGACAGTTCCTCAAGTGTCTTTTAGGAAATATTAGTTCCCACTTTTTACGAGATAGATAGATAGATAATTTGATCATTTGAAAGTGTGATCGATCGATAGATAGATAGTTTGATTGTGTGATAGATAACCTGATATTTTGAAAGTGTGATAGATAGATAGATCGATGGATAAATAAATTAAAAAGTGTAAAAAATAAAATAAAATAAATAGGTATGTATTAACTTGCATTGCTTTTGACACAGCCCTCTCCTCGGGGCGCCCCAGCCGCACCACATATTTGATCTGTTCCACCACCAGCACACCTGATTCAACTAATCAAGTGCAAAGCAATTATGGTTTGTACTTGATTAGTTGAATCAGGTGAGCTGGTGTTGGAACATATCAAATATGTGGAGCGGCTGGGGCGCCCCGAGGAGAGGGTTGAGAAACACTAGAGTTCCGAAGGTTGCAAGTTCGAGACTTGAATACGTTTTTTTTGTTTTTTTTACATTTAACCGAAGATTTCATGCAAAGGCTTCAAACACCATTGTAATCGTGTCAGTTCTTGTAAATTAGCCTGCACCATCATTTTATAGCCTACATACTTTTTTAGATGAGATTTTAGATTAGATTCAGACAACGAAATGCAGTAAAAAGTGTGTCTGAAGAAGGATTTGAACCACCGATTTAAAATGACGAATAAATACTATAGCAGCGGTCGATACCACTAGGCCATTGTGGCGATATGACGGCTTGTAGCCTGCTGCGTATATCACCACAGTAGTAAATATGCATTTATTAAAATATGAACATATAACAATAACTGGGGCTAGTATGACCTACGCATTTAATCGGTCAGCAATTTCTTGCCAAACCATTTCCCTCGCCTTGTTAATTGCGGCAGTATTGCACTATTTTACATCTTATTTTTCCGTCTTCATAAAGATCAATAATTCGGAATGCTGCGCAAATGTAGGACCCCTGCAGAGTGGAGTATCTTCATTTCGACAGATCGACTCTTCGGGGCTCTTTATGTCTGCGTGCACACGCCCATATCGAAGATTTGTAAGCTGGTGTTCTGTGAACACTCATAACACAAGCCTGATCCTCGTTCGAGGAATCACCTGAGGCTTGAATTCCAATCCCGAATTGCCTGATCGCCTGATTTATTTCAATCGCCGATATACTAATCCACTTTAGTGGAACGGCCCCCTGGTGCTCGCCTACCTGCAAGCAATGGTAGTAAGTAATATAATAATAATAATAATAATAATAATAATAATAAGTAATATAATAATAATAATAATAATAATAATCCATTCTAATAATCCAAATTCATTCTTCTAGCATTATGATCACCAATGGCCCTTGGTCTTGCATACATTACTTTTTCCTGCTATGACTGATGAATAGATGATTCACTTACTTAGTCAAATGTATTTGTTGTAAGTCACTTTGATAAAAGCGTCTGCTAAAAATCTAAATGCAATGCATGCATATAGGCAGTGACGAAAACGTAACTTGCGGACAAATAAGATGTGACATTGTTCAGACACTAGTCGCATTACCAGGAATCAGATGTGTATAGCCTACTATAATAGAATAGAATAGACTTTATTGTCCTTGTACAGTTGCCTATACAATGAAATTGTAGTGTTTCTTCTGAAGGTGCAAAAACTGAAAACATATTCACATATTCACAAACATATACACACATATAACATATCACAAATATTACACACTAGACAATTAAAAAGCGAAAATGCTATAAAACAAGCTAAGAGACAATGAGGTCCGTGGTGTCAAGTGCAAATAAGACAACAATCTTAAGAAAGCTAAAAGACATGAGGTCAGTGGCGTTATAATACTATAATAATACTGTAAACATTTTTAAATAGGCACTTAGAATAGCACACTTCGAGACGAGTATGCCTAAATCAGTGAGAGAACACTGACACATTGGGCTCTCAACGCTAACATGTAAGACAAACGTTGAAAAACGTTTTTAATATAATAAAGTAATTGTTCAATAACGTTGAACGAACACATTCTTTTCCAATCAGAACGCCAGCTGATAGGGGGCGGGGTTTAGGGGGCGTGTCTTCGCGAACATCTGTGATGACGTCTCGGCCCGCTGACACAGAGGTTGTTGTGAAGGAAACGAGAAGGGACAGATAGCTGTTATAGCTACCATAGCTGTTCCTCTCAACGTAAACACGTAATGAAAGCTGTCAGTTTATGATTAGATATATAGATAGATAGTTAGCAAATCCAGTGCATTAGCTAACTAGTATTTAAAGTATTGCAGAAAAGAAACGTCCAGGCTCGAATCGGATCTCAGTTGCTAAGCTAGCAAACTTAGCTAGCCTGGCTTAGTGAGGCAGACACAATTGATTGAATTCATCTGTTTTTCACCCCCATTTGGACGAAAAGGGACATTTTGACATTTCTAAATAAAGGATTCCTTGCGTTTGGCTTGAGCACGGTAAGCGTTATGTATGGTATTCATTTCTCAACTTTACGTTTGATAACAGTTTGATATTATAACATTGTTTACCAATTAGCTTAGCAAGCTAGCTGTGTGCGTCTGGACTTGGGCTGGAAGAAATGGAGCAATTCGTGAGGTCATAAGAATGAGAAGGTTCTATCTCCGTTTAGAATGATAAGGTTCTATCTCCGTTTAGAATGATAAGGTTCTATCTCCGTTTAGAATGATAAGGTTCTATCTCCGTTTAGAATGATAAGGTTCTATCTCCGTTTAGGGTAGTTCAGAGATATTGAGCGTCAAAGTTTTTACATTCCATTATGTTCTGTGAGATGGAACCTTTGTATTTTATGAATTACTAACTCAAAAATGTCAATATTTTAAAAAATAACACCACACAGGCATTAATAAACACCTAATGGATCAGATGATGTAAACAAAAAAACTAAATTTTGACAAAAATGGAGATAGAACCTTATAATTCTAACGTCACGAATTGCAGACCAGCACTACCAGGCCCATCGTGGGATATCATCAGCCAGGCTAGTTGTAGGCTTAAACTTCCATGTTCTTGTTAAAAGTAATGAATCTACTTGTCTTTACTGCAACACTGTGTTCATTTAAGCTGTTGTTGTGACTGTCACCAGTGGTCATCAATCTAACCAGCCAGTTGGCTAAACCAGGATTCCTGCTGTTGTCTGGTGGAACCATGTGACCAGATTCTCACGAATGTCATGGGTTGCAGATTAAATATGGAGTCGGTCAAACCCAGAGAATTGGACTGTCTGTTATTGTTGCAAAGCTATGCATGGTTGGATTCCGTGTGTCCACATGCGTTGTCATGCAAAGTTACATGTTCAATTCATAATTCGTAACCATCACGCCCTCATATCCTCCCAATCACTTAGTTTCATCCCTTCACTGAAACATGTTGTTGGATTTGATAGTGTTGTAGTGGCCTATAGTCCCAGGATCTACTACTCTGTTTGTTGCTCATGACTGTACTGTCCACAGTTGGTAGTTTCAGTATGTTTATTATGACTGGACTGTCCACAGTTGGTAGTTTCTGTTTGCTCAGCCTGTTACAGAATGCACATTTAGAGGGACACATTAATACTGATGATAATTTAAAAAGAAGGTGTGTAGAAGCAGGTAGTTAGACCTTAGACGTCCACTGCAAATGTTGAATGCCCTCTACCACTGATATCTCATCTGTCTCCAGTGTATTGTTATCTTTGTTATGAGGCTTTGTTGTCACTGAAGTGATTGAGGATGACACACTATGAAATGTTAAACACTATGAAATTGAGTTTGTTGTGTTTTTACCGGTATCATTGAGGCCTCATATGGGAGAGAAGTAAGATCAATGATGGCTCTGCAGTCATCTGACTTAGGCCTTGCCTAAAGGCTGTGAAAAATATATAGGCCTATATATTTTAGGGAGAGATGGTGCGGCTTGGGTTCAGAGGCCCCTGCTATTTTGTAAAAGAAATATAGGTCACTGCAGCAAGAGATATTGGGCGACAGGGGCGGCTGTGGCGCAGGAGGTAGAGCCGGCGTCTAATGATCGCAAGGTCGGCAGATCGGCGGTTCGAGCCCCGACTGGCCACATGTCGAAGTGTCCTGGGGCAAGACACTGAACCCCAAATTGCTCCCAGTGAGCGGGCCGGCACCTTGCGTGGTAGCTTGCTGCCATTGGTGTGTGAATGTGTGTGTGAATGGGTGAATGAGAGGCCGCTGTAAAGCGCTTTGGAATAAGGCACTATATAAGTCAGTCAATTGTCAGATACTGTAAAGCCTCCTACACACTGTGATTTTGGGCTGTCCCAGATGAAAGATCACCAGTCAATATCTGTGGTCGTGGGTCCAAAACGGTGGTCCTACTGTTTTTGTTGTTGTTGTTTTTGTAATTGAACACTCTCCAATGTGGGACACACTGTACTTGGTTACATTCCCAGAAGTAGGTTATTCCTACTCAGAGCATTTCAACACACACACACACACAGTTTCAGTAGACCACAGTAGATCACTTCTTGTAATGGGTGGGGATACACATGTGGTTGACATACTGGTATGCGACAGCAACAGATTAGATTTAGATTTAGAGTTTGTGCTTTGGCGAGACTAATCCTATGTCTTCCCAGGATAGTGTCTACCATACAGTTAGACATGTATGTTACAATATCTAAGACAGTGGCTATGGGACAATAATAGATAGGCTACAACTTTGTGTGTGTCTCGAAGTCCTCATGACTGGGCCAGTAGCTCTTAGGGATCACATGACTACTCTTGACGGTAAGAGAGGAGCTGCTGAGACTCCACTTCACAAAGGACGTGTTATGCTGTAGTAGGTTTTGGTGGTGGTCAGTTGTAGCCTATTTGAATGAAGTATGCACTGATGCACTAAATGGAATTGCCTACTTTTTTAACCCTTGGCCGACATGTCAAAACGAAACAGAAAGGTGTTTCCTTTTATTTACCGGATTTACTGAGTCAGTAGAGCTTCTAGCCAAGATTCGACTATCGCTTAGTTAGATGGTATTCACGTTACCCAACTACACTCTCTTTATCTTTCTAGTACAATTGTTTCTGAAGTAGTCATTCCTCTTTCCCCAGCTGAGGCACAATGACGTCAAGGAAGAAAGTACTACTCAAAGTCATCATCCTGGGAGATTCTGGGTAAGTGTCATACCTTACCTAGTACTTCCTAGTGTTCCTTAATATGAATTGAGAAGCTTGAGGAAAGCAAAGCATTGCTTTCTTTTGATATATGTTTTCGTGTTCAGTGTATGATGGCAACATAGAGGTTTTCCTCTTTTTCTGTTGTTTGATACGTACGTTGTGTTTGATCAGTCAGTCACATGATTGTTGTATCATCTCAACTATTTAGTGCACATACAAAGTTTGCCAGTCTCTCTGTGGTAACTGACCTGATTCTGTCTCTGTTGTCAGAGTTGGAAAGACATCGTTGATGAACCAGTATGTGAATAAGAAGTTCAGTAACCAGTACAAAGCCACAATAGGAGCTGATTTCCTGACGAAAGAAGTGATGGTGGACGACAGGCTTGTCACGATGCAGGTACTGAGGAAGTGTTACATCAGTTTGCCCATCGCTTCAATGCCAATGCCAAAGACGATACTTCAATCCAAACAGAAGTCCTCATCTAGTCTACTACTACAATCTGGTCCTACATTGGATAACCTGAGAGTAAACACTAAAGCCTGGTACACACATAAAGATTTTCTCAATCTTAACCGATTTTTTTATCTGAGAGACCCCACACGTGAAGATAAAAAATTATGGATTGAATTGTGTGTTGTGTGCTCCGATATACCCAATACAGCACACCACATACATAAAGATCTGTCCTACGACAGTCTCGAGTCTCGCGTGATCGAAGTAGTAGTACCCTGACTGACCTGTACGAGGCAGCCATGTGCGACAGGGCAAATAAAGTGCCAAAGAACAAGATGCGTCAGTCAGCTCGCTTCTTGAATGGCTACATTCCATTCCACGTCACAATCGGACTCGGGAGTTGTCAATTTCGCCCCCACACACAAGAGGACTTTTGATCGTAAATATTGAACACGTTTAATCAATCGTCGAGCAGATTGTCGGGAGAAATTGACTCAACACACCTCACACAGATAATCTTGTAGGATAATCTTTACAGCCATCCGATAATCGGCGTTTGCTGTCCTTGGTCAGAAGGGGGAAAATCAGGGGCAAAATCGACCAGATTATCTTTGTGTGTACCCGGCTTTAGACAAGCTGGTGAATAGGACAATGAGTGTCTTTCGCCTGTGTTTTTATCTAAAAAGTCCTTTCCCTTCCCCCTATGTTCCTATCTCAGATCTGGGACACAGCAGGACAGGAGAGGTTCCAGTCCCTGGGTGTGGCGTTCTACCGCGGGGCAGATTGCTGTGTGCTGGTGTTTGACGTGACCGCGCCCAACACCTTCAAGACTTTAGACAGCTGGAGGGACGAGTTCCTCATCCAGGCCAGCCCCCGAGACCCAGAGAACTTCCCCTTCGTGGTGCTAGGCAACAAGATCGACCTGGAGAACAGACAGGTGGGCCCTGGTGTCTAGGTGTGATGCACAGATAACATGATTTGCTTTCTATGGTTTTAAATTGACAGGCTGACAGCGAGACATGCCCTTGTTGTTTTTTTCCAATAGAGTCTCAGACTACAGAACCCGTGAGACGCCTCATCCACGCTGTTTTCAATAGCTGTGCAATGTGAATGGCAAAATTAGCTTGTTGTTGTCTGGGGCAGTTTACAACCTGTTGTAAGGAAATCCTCCTTAGTCAGGTGGCCGGAAATGACATTGATGACTCAGAGAGAAGGTTGAATGGTAATCATTGTGTTAAGCAGATCTGGGTTACATTCTGTTGTACGGATGTTTCCAAGGCAGCATGCTCTGTTAGGTCCCAAGCTTCAAGCCTGGCTGCGACATCGGGGATGCCGAGCAAAGTACTGATGGAAGTTCCAGCTTATATACTTGTTCATAGAGAGAATAGCTTTACATCTCGTAACTTACAATACTGACATTAGCTGTTCTGTTCTGCTGACCATTGCTAACCCATACATGGTTACCCGTGGTCTGTAAATCTGGCCCAGGTCCAGTTACAGAGGAAAGCATCTTGCCTGAGAGTGGTCAGTTTAAAGAATGTTTAAGATTAAACCATGAGTTTTGCAATATTTGATAGGCACACAAAAACGCATCATATCACAACCTATACTGTGGGTGGCGGTAACTTGCCAATCTCTTTGTACAGCTCCTGAAAACGCCCCTGAAGAGGCCTCAGCGCGTATGAGGCGTCTCACAGCTTCTCACAGCGTCTGTTGTGCATGCTCTGCAGCTGGATGCTTCTCGTTGTTTTCAGACACTTGAGGTTTGGCGTGGCGATGTTAGGTGTTCAATTTCCCCCTCTCATTGCGGTTTTAGATCAGACAAAAACAACTTGGTGGTCATTTTAAATAACACTGACCTAAGTGGTCAGTCTTCAGAGATCTGTGATCCTCGTGATATATATATTTTGGAGACCTGCCTCTCCTCTGTAGAGAATGACTCCCCTCTGTCTGTGTGTGTGTCAGGTGACCACCAAACGAGCACAGGCATGGTGTCAGAGCAAGAACAACATCCCCTATTTTGAGACCAGCGCTAAGGAGGCCATCAACGTGGAACAGGCCTTCCAGACTATCGCACGCAACGCTCTTAAACAGGTAGGGAGCTGGAGAAGATTTGTTTCCACAAGGCAAATGTGGCTTCATTTAAGTAGTATTATATGATATATTATATGTTTTTTTTGCTCATAGATAAGGAAGTCATAAATATGGAGTTATGTATGTATATGTGTTACGGTACATGTGGAAAACTAGGGTTAGGGTTAGGTGCTACGTCGACTTGGTACATGCTGGCATGTCTAACCCTAACCGTAACCCTAGTTTTCCCACATGTACCGTAACATGGAGATGTATTCATGTTATCTCTTGTCTTTCTCTCTCTCAGGAGACAGAGGTGGAGTTGTATAATGAGTTCCCAGAACCCATCAAACTAGACAGGAATGAGCGGGCCAAGCCGTCAGCAGAGACCTGCAGTTGCTGAGGAACCTGGAGACCTGCAGGGGGCGCCACCGTCCCCTTGACCCTGTCTTGCCTTTTCCACTCCTCTCTACCCACCCAACACCCCACTATGTGCTCCCCTCTGCCCAATATTACCACTGGCCTTTGTAGATACGAGCAGGGTTCCTCTCGTAGAGTCTACTACACACACAATTGCATTCACATCCCCTATATAGGCCTACACAACATTCACACTTACTCAAGATAAGTCTCCAAGCCCAGTGAACACCCAGAGGAAAACTAGAGCATTTATTTATATGATATATGCTTATTATATCCCTCCCCCTTAATCCAACTGTCTGGTGGCTCGAATACCTTTCTAGACACCCTGGTTTCCATGGCAATGGCACTACCCAACCTCACCTCACACTCATACAGTAATAATCTCCCGTAACACTTACAGGGGGGGTGGGAGGGAGGTTGAGAGTTTGCTGTTCACTCCCAGAGTTCCAGTGGTGAAGGATCGGAATGAGTAATTTATATTAATGTGTGAAAGTATGTGTGTGGAGATCATGCTGATGTACTGCCTAAAGATGCATGTGTAAAATTGGCTTGGACGGTGATATAGCAAGCAAGTCCAACAAACAAGTGTGTTGTTGCAATGCATTTTTTGCACTTTTGTTGTCATGTAGACTACTTCAGAACACCTTGGTTTTGGAGCCACAATAAAAACAACTACATTTTAGCTTAAGGCTGAAGAGGCAGTGTGAATTTGCACTCTGCTCCCCAACTTCAATAATGTCCCCCAGTTGCCCCCATACACTCAGTGGGGAAAGTCAATGATTATTCTGCTGACAACATACTGAGAAGTGACACAGGGGGGGGTCATCTTAAGTCATGAAAGGGTGTCTTATCTGATAGTTGAGGAGGGGACAAATATTGCTCACTACTACTAGTACTGCTGTTATTAGCTAGTACCTCCTATATTGTCTTCTTTTTACTGTCAACTGTTGCAAGATGTTGCGAAACCTCTGTTAGGGCTTTCACACCAGCAAAGAACCGTGCCGGTTCGCGTTCGGAAACCTCCGAACGTTGGCGCTGTCTGGCGAACGATACACTGGTATGAACGCAGGCTCGTTCGCCAGACAGCGCCAACGTTCTGAGATTTCCAAACGCGAACCGGCACGGTTCTTTGCTGGTGTGAAAGCCCTATGTCTGTCTTTTATTTTGTGGCAAAGGCAAAAACCATGTCTGTCGTCAGTCTCCATATCTCTCTGCTCTCGCTCAGGTTGGCGAATTATTTGTTAATAAGTGCTTGATATTTCTTTTAACCGATCAGATCTCTTTCTGTTCGAATCTGAATTGCATCATATAGAGGACAAGGCAACATCAAACTTGATAAAATGATAATAAAAAAATATTGGGGAAATGTGTTTGAATTCATCATATTATCAATGAAATGATAAATGCACGGCATTTACATTGTTTGAAAATGTCAAGAGTTTCAAGTTCTTGAAAAAAGAGGTTTGTTATTTTCTTTTTCTGTCCAATTTGAAACTTGGTCAAGCTTTTTTGTTTTGTTAGCAAGTGCTAAAGTTAGCTACAAGATAGTAGTGGCTAAATCAAGCCACTGGTCAAATCTAAACCATCTCACTACAATGTGTAACATACTGGACTTATACTTTAACACTGTATGGACAACTTTAACAGAGACAAAAACAGAAAACATTTGCTTGGATTAACTCCTAGTCTCCTCTCCACCTAGTTCAGTTACAGCTGTAAAGATTATAAATGCTAAGGCCTCTACTCTGCAGTCAGTTCTCTTATGTTCTTTCCCTTCAGAAGATGCTGAGCCTGAGTCCATTGTTTCTGTCCTGCCCTCTCAGTCGGTCCTGGGTTTCTTCTTCTCTGGCCCGGTCTCTCCTGTCGACCCCTCTTGCTTGGTCTCTTCTGTGTCGGCCTCCTTCCTCTTGGCCGGTGCGCTGCTCTTCAGCCAGCTCATCATCATCTTGCTGCTGGCTGAGGGCTCCTGCCAAAGGCACAGCAGGTGGTGGAGAAGGAAGAAAAAGTAGGTAAGGGAACAATGCAGTACAATGTGGAGCAGCTCGAACAAACACGTTTCTTTACCTTCATGATCTTAATGGCCATTTTCAAATTCACGTAAATATATTGCGAGGTCTGTATTTACGATCATTAATGTATTAAAAGGGTTCCCGCGCTGGTCTTAAAAAGCCTTAAAGTCTAAAATCCAGTAATCAAATTTATAAGGCCTAAAAAGGTCTCAGATTTCAGTTATTCTGTCTAAAAATGAGGTGCTAGGTCTGCGGAAATTAATCAAGCTGGAACCAAAAAAATGCCAATTCACTTCCTTTTTTGTCTGTATGGCAGTGAAATCCCTAATTTCATCACCTCGAGGATGACAAAAAGCTATCATATGGTGCTGTGAATAGGTCAAAAATGATATTCAAAGAGGCCTAAAAAAGGTCTTAAATTTGACTTGTTGAAACTTGTAGGAACCCTGATTAACGGTTTTAGTTAATGCGACTCAACTCTACCTTCTTCTTCTGTGGATCCACTGGCTGCAGGCACTCGGGGGAGTTGTTGCGAGAGTTGTTGACCAATGTGGAAACGGGGTGAAAGGTCAGACTGTTTTTGGACTGAAGTAGTTTGAGAGCGTCTAAGGACTTCACCTCGCCGAAATCCAGCCATCTTCTAACCTCATCATCTCCATCCAGAATCGCTGGCATCCTACAATAACCAACAAACAACAGTTGTCATTCTCCGTCATACAGACACAAGCAGAGCATCAACTGACAAGGTCTTGAGAAAATGATTGTATATGACAGGGTTCCCGTTCTGGTCCTAAAAAGCCTTAAAGTCTAAAATCCAGCAATCCAACTCATAAGGCCTAAAAAGGTCTCAAGTTTCAGTTATTCGGTCTAAAAATAAGTTGCTGCAAGGAAATCAGTCCGACCACATCTATTTACGTGGAAAAGAATCAAGCTGGAACCAAAAAAATGCCAATTGCTTCCTTTTCTGTCTGTATGGCAGTGAAATCCCTAATTTCATCACCTCGAGGATGACAAAAAGCTATCAATGGTGTCGCGAATAGGTCTAAAATGATATTCAAAGAGGTCTAAAAAAGGTCTTAAATTTGACTTGTTGAAACTTGTAGGAACCCTGGTATGAAGCATCCTTCCTTACCGGTCATGAATGCCTTGCAGGTTAGGCGACGCATCCACAGTAATGACAGTGTAGGTGTAGAGGGGATCTCCGCCACTAGGGGGAGTCCAGCAGTCAAACAGTCCAGCGATGGTAAGCAACCTCCATCCAGACCACTCATCACCACTGTTCTCTTCACCCTCCTCCTATGCAAGACAGAAACACCAGAAAAAGCCAATGAAGTGATTAATGGTCAGGAGACAATGTTATACAATGTTTCATTGCTACATGAACTACAACTGTTTTGAGTTATTAGTGTGTTTTTGCTTAGTTATTAGACGGCGACTCTACCTCCTGCGCCACAGGCGGCTGTGGCGCAGGAGGTAGAGCCGCCGTTTAATGATCACAAGGTTGGCAGATCAGCAGTTCGAGCCCCGGCTAGCCACATGTCGAAGTGTCCAAGACACTGAACCCCAAAATTGCTCCCAGTGAGCGGGCCGGCGCCTTGCATGGCAGCTTGCCGCCATTGGTGTGTGAATGTGTGTGTGAATGGGTGAATGAGAGGCCGTTGTAAAGCACTTTGGAGCAGCTTTGGAGCAGCAAAAAAGGCGCTATATAAGTGCAGTCCATTTACCATTTAGTCATTAGTTCCATGGGTGGGTCAGCTCTGAACTCACCTCTTTCAGGTCCAGAGAAGCATCTTCAATAGCGCATATCTTTGGATCCTCATTACAGACTGTCTCCTCATCCTTCACCTCTGTCTTCCCCTGAGTGACACTCTGCGTCTGGGGGAAGTATATGAAGAAGGGCTGCTTGTCTTTCCCCTGCCTCCTCCATTCATAGAAACCGTCAGCCAAGATCACACAACGCTGTCCTCTCAGCAGAGGATCCTAAAGCAGAAAATCACACACACACATTCCACACTACTTGCCCACAATATCCGAGATATCGGAAAGAGATATCCTCCTCCAGCCTAATTGCAATGGTGCAACACAAGTTCATAGTTTGGATGATAATTAATCAATGGGAGAGAGGTCTCGCTGTGGATGATGAGTGACAGTTCAGTGCATTTCATGCGTATGTGCTTGTACCAGACTCGTTCAGCACCTTGTAGGACTTCTTCTCCAGCAAGCTCTCGCTCCGACAGTTGTTGGTGCTGTATTGCATCTTGCTTGGGTCACTTTCCCTGAACCAGGAAGGCACCAGGCCCCAACGCATGGCTGCCAGAACGCATTTATCCACTGGAGCATTCTGCAGAAAAAAGGGGGACCATATTATATGGTTGCTGACTTCAAATCATTTTGTTCATGGTAGAGTAGAGCAGAGCAGATAGCCATGTGCAGGGGCGTAATCTCCACTAGGGACAGGTTCAAAACCTAGATCTGTCCCCCCCACTGATGGTAATGTTAGTGTTGGTGTCCAGCATGTTTACAGTTAGTTTGTAAAGACTTTTAACTGACCGCCTGTAAATTAACTGATTTTTCAGAGCTTTCTGAAATCTGTATTTACTAATGTGTTTATTATTAAGCTTCGTCTTTTGATGTGCTTGCTGCTTATAGCACAACCGTTTATGCTTGTCAACAGAGTGATGTGTGTAGTTATTCATAGATCTAGCCTCTTAATTCTGCCAATTTGATGCAAATTGATGCATTTTGATTGATGCATTTTAAATTGATGCATTTTAAATTGATGCATTTTAAATTGATGCATTTTACTTTCAAATGTAAAAAAGAAATCTTGGCCATGTGTGTTTTGTGGGGTTAATTTAACTTGTGCAGAACACCACCAACTGTCTCCCTGCATATTCACCTTATCAAAGTGCTTCTGGGACAGCAGGACGGGGCTCAGGGACTGCGGGCTCTTGTTGTAGGAGGGTCGGTACCTGTCCTCATCTCCATCCCTCCACCTGGGCTGGTGGCGCTGCCCAGCGCGGTCTCTGAAGCAGCAGGCAAGGCTCACCTCATCTGCTGCCAGGGTGCAGGCTGTCCTCCCGCACATCTCAGATCAGATCAGCCTGGGGACAGGATGAATGAATGAATGAATGAATGAATGGTCTTTATTGTCATTAATATAGTACAGGTACCATACAACGAAATTTGGGAGGGGGGGCTCCCCTGGTGCTAGGAAAAAAATACTAAAACCAAGAAGGGAAAAGAGCTGGTTTACATAAATAAAGGCTATGTACACTATCCACTATACTATACTATACAAATAAAACACTGTGCTGTACTCTGCTATGCTATAAATATCCTAACATTTCCTATCTGAATTGCATTGTGCAAAGTGAAAACCATCGTACACACTCTCGACATGATTGATCAACTTGTGTGCTGTCATTTATGGTTTTGCTACAATGATGATTGCAGCATGGTTGCATTGCTGCATATTGGTGACTAGTTAGCTTAGCAAGCTGTCTATCTATCTAGCTCACTTGCATAGCTGGAAAAGAGAATGCATGCAGCCAGGGTACAATTTACAATAGATATACAAAAATAACTCGATGTATGGCGAAAACGAGAGAAAAGGAAATAGTTACGTTTTGTAGTTATACCTTATTATACCATATTAAATGTCTACTTTTTAAGAAGTTCTTGGCAGCCCTTTTCTTTACGTCCAACCGGTCACGTGACGAAAACAACTCCACGCCCCTTTGAGGAGAGGGTGTGTGTGCGCGTGCGCGAAATAATAATAATAATAATAACTTCATTTGTATAGCGCTTTTCCTGCAAACGTTGCAGCTCAAAGTGCTTTAATCATCATATAATCTTAATTTAATTATTTAGAAAGAGAGAGAATACATGAATTTGATCCGCACGCACATATCCTGATATTTGTTTATTCAACATTCATTTCATAGTTTTTCACTTTCATAAATTCATAGGGACACTAACTAGCAAAATTGACAGCTAAACATAGAAATACCAGTGAGGGGGGGGGGGGGAACATGCCATAACGTTGCTATTAAACCATAGTAATAAAAACATTGTTTTGGTCTCATAAACAAATGCCAATGTAAACACAGAGTAGCACATGAAAAGATCACAAGTTGTTCCTCTGATGAGGACGCGTCAATATCGAAAACAAAAACACATATAAAATATACTACAATTCCCAAAACAAAATAGGCATGCCACCATTTTTGACATTGAGTCTTCTAATGACAATTCATGCTAAATTCATTTCAGATATTCATTGTACTTCACTCGGGGAGAGTTGTATGAAGTAAGACAATGTGATAAAATGCTTATGGCCACTAGAGCAAGGAAGCATATGACCACACACACACACACACACACACACACACACACACACACACACACACACACACATACAACAGTATATATACTAATTGGCAGACTGGACAATGAATCCGATCTCCTTCTCGTTCCCACCCAGTATAAACATCCTGACCTGCCCCCCCCCTCTACCCATCCAATAGCTTGAGGATGCTCTCCCGCTCCTTCAGTGCTTTCCACGCCTGATCTTTCTCCTTCTTGGTCGGTGTGCGTTTCTTCTGCCTGGCGGCCATGATGCGGCGGAAGCCCTCCATGACCTCGTTGTCAGACACCCTGACTCTCTGCCGCAGCTCCTGCTTACGCATCTCCTCCTTTGCCAAGCTGTGGGGAGGGAGGGAGGGCAACGTGTTAGAGCAGATGATACATTTACATTATACATTCCAAAGCGAATCAGGAAGAGTAATCTAGCTCAGGCCCGGGGCCATTGATGGAAGGACAAACCTTCTTCTATCACCTTCTTCTAAACCTAGGAAGGTCGTTTTTTATTTGTGTTTTTTTATATAGACACTGGAGAAACAGAGAAACTACTATGATAAAAACTACTCCTGCATACACCTTTGGCCTTGTGTCAACTTTTCTGTCAAGTCTCACGAAACACTCATTTGGTTTATACTCAATCATTCATGTCTTAACACAACCGTGATCCCCTCACCCTTCCCCTCCACATATGGAGGTGTTGTTTTATTGTGTAATAGTTGTGTAATTGTGCTGTTGAAACTTGATGTTGAGCTGCTGTCTTGGCCAGGCTTCCCTTGAAAAAGAGACCATTGTGTCTCAATGGGACCGACCCTGGTTAAATAAAGGCTAAATAAAAAATAAGAAAATGCCCCTGTGTTCTCACCGGAGCAGCTCCTGCTTGCGGGCCTTGTTGTGGGCGCTCAGGGCTTTGAGCTCCGCCTGTCTCTTATGGAGCTCCAGCAGCACCTCGTCCTCCGAGTCTCCTCCAGCCCCGGGGCGCTCCTCAGAGTCCAGCAGACCCTGGGACACCAGCTCCTCCTTGATCCGCGCCTCCAGGGAGCGTGTGTGAGGAACGCTGGTTGGTAAATTGGATGAAAACATAGATGAAGAGACGGGGGAGGATGGGAGGTGGCACCAATTGGTTTGGGTTTGATTAGCAGGTCAGTGAGAGGCAAAACCCAAGTGGTGATCTGAGTTTGTTGGGATGGCAATCTATGATGCCAATGTAGCCATTCTGTCTTGTTCTGTCTACTATATTATGTAATACAATTAAGAAGACATTTTAATGGATCACAATAATGTGTCCCACAAGATTGTGAGGACGTTGTTCACGGGCCCTTACCTAAACGCTTTGCCCTGGCTGCGTGGTGAGGTCCCAGCTCCGTCGTTTCCACCATCCTTCCCCGAAATATCTGGAATTGGAGAATCCTCCATGGGGGATATGATATTCTCCTGGGAAAAAAAGTCCATTGGTTAGGTCTTGTGTATTAGGTCTTCTGACGCTGGTTTTCTCTGTGTACCACATGAGTACAAAAGAAGAGATTTGGTGAGGCCGCATTCTCATTTTATGCACCCAAATTGTGGAATGCACTGCCAGTTTACATTAGGGATGCAACCTCAGCAAATATGTTCAAGTCAAGACTAAAAACCCATCTTTTTAATATTGCCTTTAAATGACTAAATAATTAAATGATGATTATATAATGATTGGAGCACTTTGAGCTGCAACGTTTGCAGGAAAAGCGCTATACAAATAAAAAGTTATTATTATCATTATTGCTTAAAGACACATCAAGGAGGTATTTAAATGGCACATTTTAACTCTATAAAGCAACATGTGGGCATGGGGTTTCAGAGGATTTGGGGATCTAACGCCTCAACAACAAGACATCAATAATCAGGGAGAGGTGCGTGACCACCGATTAACGCTAAAGACATCTGACCTCCACGAGAGCCTGTAGCAGACGCTGTGTCAGAGGACCGAAGGGGCAGCCATCCTCCGGCGGGTCGTGCTGGGATTCAGACTTCTTTAGCAGGGCGTCTACATCTGTGAGCAACAACCATGTATGCATTGATTAGATAATCACATAACACCACATGATAGACTTGATCATTTCAAAGGGTTGACTCAAGGCAGGCACTATACATGATCTGTTTGTGGAACAAATATATAGGTTGCTATGCTCCGTCTGCTGCTCAGGCTATACAGTAGGAGCTTAGTATCGATTAGAAATTATTCTGTTTGGTCTCAATGGGACGCCACTGACCTACATTTACATTCTTGGAGTTTAGCAGACACCTTTTAAAAAAATGTTTTAAGTTATTTCTTCTGAGTGGGGCAGTCCCACTCATATTTTTCATTTTTATTGACAGATACAGTGAAGATTTAGACAGGAAGGATGGGTGAGAGAGAGGAGGGATGACATGCAGGATATGTCCCCGGCCGGAATCGAACCGGGGACCCTGCGGTTATATGGTCAGCCCTTAACCCGCTACGCCACCTAAGCGCCCCGTAGCAGACACCTTTTATACAAAAGCGACTATATTTGTCTAAGTGAGTACATCATCAATATAATCATGATGGTTATATAATGATTAAAGCACTTTGAGCTGCAACGTTTGCAGGAAAAGTGCTATACAAATAAAGTTATTATTATTATTATTATTATTATTATAGCGTCTACATTATTTCCTGACATCGCCTCACCTTTGGCGTCGAGTTCAGAGAGTGGTCCCATAAGGCTTTTCTTTTTGTCGTTGGCCCGCGCTCCTTCCCTCTGCTCCTCCAGCAGGTCCTCCTGCGCCCACCGCTGAGAGTAGTGTTTTCCCAACACCGGAATCTACACAACAGCACATTGTTAGGATATAAAAAGTCCTATTGTTCATTTGTCTAGCTAGCACCAGCTGCTTAGTTATGATGTTACATATCATCAGTTTTCCTGTTTTGATATGCACATTATCAGTATTGTATCCTAAGAACACATACGACCAATTGTAAGCTACTGTCTGGGAAAGCGTCTGATGGCCATGAATCCAGGTGCTGTAAGAACTGTAAGAAACTCCTTTCCGCTCTCACGTCTAACACAAGACAACACTCAATTCGTAGTTTTAGAACATTCTAATCAAAGGCCATCGGCTCTTACATCATAGTGGCCAAAAGGGGAAGGGCTCTGGGTTTTGTGAAAATATACATGTGATGATTTGAATACTACGAGACACCTTTTCCTCTGAGACCGCCTCAGGTTAAGGTGCTATACTCTGTACTACACGTGTGATCTTCAATAAATATACCACTTGTGCAATAGAAAACATCTCTCCTCTTTCTTGGAGCAGTCAACAAAAGAACCGATAATAACAACATAGCAAAGCACACAGCACAATTTCATCATGTTTTCCCCTCAGGCAAATTGTCACAAAGCCTGCACTATGCTGATGACAGTGACATGCAGGTTCTATTTGACTTTTTTTTTGCAGTACTGTACCTTATAATACTCTCCCTCATCCTCTGGGGCCTTCAGAAGTTCTTCCAATACCCTGATCTCTTCGTTTGTGATGTCAGCACAGTATGGCTCAACTGATGCCCAAAATCTGAGCAACACAAATGTGGAAACACATTACTGTCATACCAACACATTTGTCTGCCCCTTCGTGCACTACTTTTGTGAATCTGACTCTGAGATGTGGATGTGACATACCTGTTGGGGGCGTCATTTTTAGGATTACGGGGAATGTCTTGCGGATCTTCACTGAACTCATACTCCTGGACCTTGGGCTGCAGGTTTTTAGATTTGGGCCGTCCAGGACCAGGCCCCGGCCCATGGCTGCCCTTACCATCCAATTTCTGTTTCTTGGGTTTATGACGTGACGAGGCTGAGAGGTCCGCGTCCTTCCCTAGCTTCAGGAAGCGCTTGTCACCCTTCTTATCCTGCCAGTCTGTAAGGATCTATGAAAGAATAAAATACACATTTCCCAAAAAAGTCTGATAATAATAATAATAATTCCGAGGCTCAAAGACGCTGACAATAATATGGGAGAAACGGAAAACACAGAAACAACAAGCAACAGATAACAGGGGCACATAGAACACAGAGTTAACGAACGGGGAGGGGAGATGGTAGGGTTAGGGGAGATGGGTAGGGTTAGGGGAGGTTGTATGCATGTCAGGGGGGGGGGGGGTGGCAGGGTTAGGGGAGATGGTTAGGGGTAGGGGAGGTTGTATGCATGTCCAGGGGGGGGGAGGGGGGTGGCAGGGTTAGGGGAGATGGGTAGGGGTAGGGGAGGTTGTATGCATGTCAGGGGGGGGGGGGGGGTGGCAGGGTTAGGGGAGATGGTTAGGGGTAGGGGAGGTTGTATGCGTGTCCAGGGGGGGGGTAAAGGAAAGGCATGATGACAGAAGTATCAGACAATCAAACACAGTACACAGTGACTGTACTCTTACCTGTCTCTGTTCTTCCAGGGCTCTCAGGCGGCGGCTGGCAGAAGACAAGAGGGTCTCCAGCTCCAGCTGCAGGGTGTCCAGCTCCTCGATGCCGATGCCATCGTCCTCCGAGCGGCCCAGCACGGCGGTGTAGCGGGGGCACACCTTGACGTGCTCCACCGGCTTGAAGTCGTAGTACTTCAGGGGCGGGCAGTCCTTCAGCTCACTCATGTCTGTTGTTGCTGTTGTTGTTGGAGGGTTTTATGCCTGTATGGAAGACAGTGCGTTCAGAGTTCAGACATGGGAATATCTGTCATGTTTGTGTCACTTTCCATAGTTTGTGTATGTCAAAAGTAGTTAAGACAAATGACATAACTCATTAAATTCTCACTCATTATTGTTCGTCACGTTTCATTATGATAGATCTGCACAGTTTACACCATTGAGTTCCATTGTAAGTGTAGCTAAGCAAGATACTGTGCAGAGAATGGCGTTTCTAGTGTCCATGGCGACTCCATGCAACCCTGAGTCACTCATCTTAGTTCACTCATCTAGTTACTTGGTAAATAATCAGAGAGAGACAGGCAGCATGGCGTGACGTTAGAATGATAAGGTTCTATCTCCATTTTTGTCAAAATTGAGTTTTTTTTACATAATCTGATCCATTAGGTGTTTATTAATGCCTGTGTGGTGTTATTTTTAAAATGTTTACATTTTTGAGTTAGTAATTCATAAAATACAAAGGTTCCATCTCACAAAACATAACGGAATGTAAAAACGTTGACGCTCAATATCTCTGAACTACCCTAAACGGAGATAGAACCTTATCATTCTAAACGGAGATAGAACCTTATCATTCTAAACGGAGATAGAACCTTATCATTCTAAACGGAGATAGAACCTTCTCATTCTAAACGGAGATAGAACCTTATCATTCTAAACGGACACAGCTGCTAGCTCTGTTGTGTGTGTACATGGTTAGCTTAGCATAGCGCGTTTAGCTTGGCACAGATCTGCGCCAAACCGGTGTTATTCTGTCTGAACGAAACTGGTAACCCCCAAATTCACCTGAACCCCTCTGACCGTTTATAAATGTACAACAAAGCCGTTTTATTTCAGATGCATTTACCCGTTTATTCAAATCCAATGAGATAAATTGTGAATATTAATGTGACAATATTTACCTGGAGACTGGCATCCATTATGGGCAGAACCATCTAACTCAGGAGGGGGGGGGGATGTTCAACGACCTGTGAATTCATGTTTAATTATATCGATTCGAGCATTGGAACGTATGTATGTATGATTTAATAGCGACAGATTGTTTGTTAAATGCGATGTTTAATTGTTATTATTTTCCTTTTTTTGGTTTACCGAAATTCCCCAAAGGCGAAATTCAACAACAATACATCGAATTGAGGAATGGTATCTCCGGGAAAAACCATAGACGTGGGGGTGTTTTTTTTTTTTTTAAAGGATTAATGATATTTGATCAAACAAAGTATCAGCAATCAAAATGATTTGTTTTCGCTCAGTAAAAGTACTTGTAAGAGTAAACATAATTATTTTGGGGTATCTTGCTTTGCACTTCAATACATTTTCCAAATTCCATTTTCTCAAACACCCCTACAGCGAGTGATTAATGGACGCGTCTATGTGTGTTTTCAGCCCCTGAGAAAGATGGCTGCTGGAACGTCAAATCCCAATGAAAACGACCCAAAAAGGGGCGTGGACATGACGTATAGAGCTATTTTAGTGACATCAGAAATTGAATTGTATTTGACAGATTGAATTGAATCTGAGCACAAACTGAATTGTATTCGACAGATTGAATTGTATTCAATTCAGTTTTCATTATTTTCATTCCGTTTTCAAATTCAGTTTCTCTAAATACAATTCGTTTTTTCTCAAAATACAATTCAGGTCTCTAAATACAATTCAGTTTTACTCAAAATACAATTCAGTTCTCAAAATACAATTCAGTTTTTCTCAAAATACGAGTTCAGTTTTAGAGGCACTCATCCGGGGACTATGATAGGTAGAATAATAGAGCACATTAATACAATTCAATCTGTCAAATACAATGCAATTTTTGGTGGCACTAAAATAGCTCCATAGACAAAGTACCCGGATGCTCTGATGATTCTCTGTGATGTTGTAGGTTCACGGAAGAGGAGTTTGCGTGCAGGCGTGGCAAAAGAACTTCCGCCTTCGAGCCCCACTGCAAGAAAGACATGGTAAGAGACTTTACTCTGAATATAAATCGCATATGTCGACAATGTTCTACGCTCCAGATTTTAATGATCAGGCTCAATCATTGATATATTCATAATGTTCATTATGGGTGTTGATGATGGCCCTGGGTTACATGTGGGCGTGACGGGCGTCTAAGTACAGTAAAAGTCAGATGGATCTAAAAAGAGCTGCTACTTGCGAACCAGTCATCATTATTACCAAGATGGGGAAAAGCATTCTGTCCTGCTCATTTTAGATTCCTGTCGTTGCTATCGCATGAAATGTTTATTGTTCATTGTTCGTCTCAATATTATACTTATTATTATGTTATTGTAGCAATTATTGAGGCCCAGTAATGATTCACTGTGACTAGGGCACTTCCCGTGTCTGTGTTGCAAAAAGTTGCAACTTCTGAATGACAGACCCCTGTACCCCTGTACACCTTCTCATTCATTCAGGTGGTGTAATGGTGTGGGGATTTGTTTTCTTGGCACACCGTTAATACAAGTCAATCATGGCTTAAATGCCACAGCCTATTTGAGTATATGTTGCTGACCATGTAAATCCCTTCATGGCCACAATGTACATCTTTTAATGGCTCCAGAGACACCTGCTACCCCCTGACTGTTTCTCCTGAAATTTCTACTACCCCCTTGCACTTTAATATCTATCCAGTGTCTACTATTAAAAATACATATATATATTCTTCTCCTAGCATGACGACTGCCAATGGCCGCTGGCCTGAACTAGATTACTTTTTCTGCTACGACTGGTTGATTAATTTGATGATTCACTTATTTAGTCAAATGTATTGATTGTAAGTCGCTTTGGAATAAGGCGTCTGCTAAATTCCTAAATGTAAACGAGTGTACATTACCTGTGGTATGCTCTAGTGGTTTATGTTCATGAGCCAGCCCTTGACCATATGTGGGCCATGTCACTCTCTCTCTTAGACTGCTACTTTGCGCCCGTACTTGAACGCTGTGCGTGCCACGCTGCAGGCCGCCCTTTGTCTGGAGAACTTCTCCTCTCAGGTGGTAGAGCGCCACAACAAGCCTGAAGTGGAAGTCAGGTAACTGTGTGTGTGTGTGTGTGTGTGTGTTTGTGTGTGTGTGTGTGTGTGAGTGTGTGTGTGTGTGTGTGTGTGTGTCCTCTTTTTCACTCCTAACTCATATCAGTGTCATTTGTGATTGACTCCTCTGCTTATGGTTCCAGGAGCAGTAAAGAGTTGCTGCTGCAGCCTGTAGTGATCAGCCGCAATGACAAGGAGAAGGTTCTGATCGAGGGCTCCATCAACTCTGTGAGAGTCAGCATCGCTGTGAAGCAGGTCAGGGAAAACGACATGTTCTGTGGTCACTCCTCACTCCAAACTTCCTATCCCATCTCAAACTGATTCTATGTTATCGGTCGGTTGCAGCCAAATGACTATTGTTTTTTTATGTAAATGCCATTGTGTGCTGCACTGTGATTGGCTCCACTGTAGGCTGATGAGATCGAGAAGATCCTGTGTCACAAGTTCATGCGGTTCATGATGATGAGAGCAGAGAACTTTTTCATTCTCAGGAGGAAAGCTGTAGAGGTGAGACATGTGGGGGGCTCTGGAGTGCGAGGAGGAGAGTTGTGAAGGAATTGTAAATGTCAAAGGTTGCAAAGATAAACTGTGTTCGTTCTGTGTTGAAATAACCAGTGAGAGACAAAAACAGGAAAGAAACGAGAGGCAGAAATAGAAAAAGGGAGAAGTCAAAATGGCATTATAGTATCGCGCTTAAACGTTTTGCTAAGATGCTGATATCGCTTTCTGCCATCCCCCCAGGGCTATGACATTAGTTTCCTCATCACCAATTTCCACACGGAGCAGATGTACAAACACAAGCTGGTGGACTACGTCATCCACTTCATGGAGGAGATCGACAAGGAGATCAGCGAGATGAAGCTGTCCGTCAACGCTCGCGCCCGCATCGTGGCAGAGGAGTTCCTCAAGAATGTAAGACCTCTAGTTTAGTCGTCTGATTAACAGTGACACAATGAAAGCCAAATATTGATACGCCTGTAAAATGTGTACCTTCCCGTAGAAGATAGTGTGATCACGATGGGCTATGGCATGTTTTTGTTAAGTTTCCTTAGATAGATCTGATATGGTAGGAACAACATAACCTTTTGCATTTTGCTAACAGTTTTGTGGTGTTTGAGAGTAATAGAGAGGTTTGGTGATGTCAATGCCCCTCTTGTCATTGCAGTTCTAAGGTGTCCTCTCAACCCTCTCACGGATCACATGACACGCCCATCACCATGTGTCTGTGAGAGACACGTCAGGGTCACACGGCCCAGCGGCGCGAGGACAGAGCATATAAGGGAACAGCCGATCGGCGAAGCGGACCATAGAAAAGTGACCAATCCAGTGGGGATTGCCTCTCAAAGAGTATCTCCCTGTAATCATGAATATCGATGACTGTATATAATGAAATATTTCTCTTGTTTCATTTTCTGCCACATAGAACAAATCCCAAAACCAAGGCGGGTCCTTAAAGTATTAACCTAGTTGATATTCATGATGACAGGGACACAGAGATTCTGTTGTTTCAACTCAAAACAGTCTGTATTCTTTTTATACATTCTGTATGTACGTCATTTACCCATGTTTCTTTTGTTTGTCTGCTTTATTATTTTTTCTCAGGATGTTCAGGATGAACATCAGGGAGAGAAATGAGATATATGTGTGTTTACATTTGATCTCAAGACATATCACAGGTTTTAATGAGCTGTCCATAAATGAGATCACCAGAAAGAGATCACCGGAAACTATGTATGAAATTATTCTGATGATAATTCTGATGAATTACCAATCACCAATAAAACTCATTGTTTGTACTTCTTAGTCATGCTTGTCTGTCGCATTTCTTCACTGTCTCCCACATCCTCAGTCAAGTTCGTATGTTTTTGTGCGTCTTGTTTTATTTCTGAAGCACTAGCGGTGTTGGAATAAAGTCTCTGCTATGCTCAGCTGTTTTTAATCAGTCTGAACCTTAGTCAGCACCTCTGTGTTATTTCAGGTGTGAGAAAGAGGAAGTGACTATGCACTCGATGGCCCTAGTGTGAGTGATGAGAACGCAAGCCACTGGTTGAACTTGGACATGCACTGTGGTTGTACTGTACAAACACACACGCACACGCACACAATACAGCCCTCTGATTGGCTGTTAAATACAGCCCTCTGATTGGCTGTTAAATACAGTAGTATGTTTGTGTACCAAAGAAGACTAATTTCCTTCCCTTTTTCAAACGTTTGTTTGTGTTCATGAATTTCAAATCATGACATTTGAAAACACTACTGTAATGTAATTGATTGTACAATGCATTGTACATTTGAGTATGACTAGGTTTTGCAGGTTAGGTGGAGTCCACTCATTATACTGTACAGCACCACAGAGGTCTATACGTATTTCTGGGCGGTATATAGAGAGATGAAGACAGATGTCCAACTTCAAGCTGATTGGCTCACAGTTCAGAGGTCAGGTCAAAGGTGAGCTGGGACAGTTGTCAAGGCATCTTCTGTGATGCGGAACAGCAATTTCACATGCTAGTTCAGTGTTATAGTGATGGATACTTTCTGAACAGCTGTAACTGTCCTACTAGCAGGCCTTTGCTTATGCGGTCTAATGACTGGGCTTTAGTACCCCACTGAGGACATCTATTCTACTTCCCTAATGAATAAATGCTTCCCAGTGGAAGCTGCCTATGAATGAGTTCCTTGTGGGACAAATCTACAGTTAGGTCCATATATATTTGGACACAGACAGAGTTGCAATTCCTAAACGTTTCATACAAACGTTTCATGCACTTCAATTGCATCTCGATTGTTTAATTTCAAACCCATCGGGGTGGCATACAGAGACAAAATTATTAAAATTGTGTCACTGTCCAAATATTTCCGGACCTAACTGTATCTGGATGTTCGGTTTGAACACCACAAGTGACAAGATAAATAGAAATGCAGATGGTATCAGTGACCTTTGTCCTTGTGTTAGAAATAGCTGATGAGGCATTGCAGATGAAGAAACAATTTGCTTCCTCTAGTGGACCAAGGGCGTAGGTTTGGTCTCAACTTTGGTAGGGACGCAACATCGGAATGATCTAATAATGACTTTGCTCCAAAGATAATGTGAATGAGTTTGCTCAAATATTGGTAGGGCAGTGTTCCTACAAGTTTCAACAAGTCACATTTAAGACCTTTTTATTTACCTCTTTGGATAGACATTTAGACCTATTCGCGACACCATATAGCTTTTTGTCATCCTCGAGGTGATGAAATTAGGGATTTCACTGCCATACAGACAAGGGTTCCAGCTTGATTAATTTCCGCGTAAATAGATGTGGTCGGACTGATTTCCTTGCAGGATATAATTTTTAAGACCTAGCACCTAACGTTTGGACCGAATAACTGAAATGTAAGACCTTTTTAGGCCTTATGAATCGGATTGCTGGATTTTAGACTTGAAGGCTTTTTAAGACTAGCGTGGGAACCCTGGTAGGGACATGTCCCTACTGTCCATATGCAAACCTAGTCCCTTGGTAGACATCTACATGCAAGTTGTGTGTGTTGGGGCTGTATGCTAAATACAATACCGTAACGTCATGGTGGAAATCATTCCTTTATATAGTAGTCAAATCAGTCACAGCTACATTTGAGGTATGTACTTGTCTGTGGCAATAGACTATAAGATTCCACAACTAGATTTGGGATGAGTACAAATAAAGCATGAGAGAGGATGTAAAGATGCATTCAGTACAGTCTGGTCAACTAGATTTTATTAACAGAACCAGTAAACAGTTGATAGGGAAATTACTGCCTCCCATATTCCCTGGAGCACATGAGCAGAGAACTTCACATTTTCAAAATAAAAATAGAACAAGGCACCTTTGTGCTTTCTGTCATCCCTCTCCTCTTCTACACATATGATCGAGAATTAACCTTCAATCTGACGTGCAAAAAACAACAACAAAAAAAACGTAATTCCAGGAAATTAAAGAAAAACTCTCAGTCCATGTGCAAACGTAGCAAATACACTGACTTCATGTAGACATTTGTACACAAATTCATACACATTAACTCTCACACACATGCACAAAGACAGACACACACAGGACTTTGACAAATGATCAAATAACCGACTACCTAAATAGTGAAATTCATCTATAGAAAGCTAAATAAACAATATGACAAACTGTTGAAAAGTGTTGGAGATGCATTGCTTCACAATTGGCAATATAGCATTGATTTACAAAACCATTGTGCGAATAACACAATTGTTTGGAAAAAGCAGCTTTTCAATATAAAACACAATAAAATGACACCTGACCCATGTAGAAGGGTTAATCACAACTGAACTGGATTCCAGTTAATTATCGCTATTATTTAAGTTAATTAAAGGAAAGAATGAAAGACGACAACAACAACAAAAAATAGAGAGAGCGATTGAAAGCTCAGGAATCAAGTTTGCTTCTGATCACAGGAAGTGAGGGAATAGCTAGTGATTGGTGGTGGAGGTGACTGTTGGGTTGAGTTAAAAGGGCATGGTGGATGGGGAGGGTAGATAGGAGGGAGGGAGAGGGAGGGACACGGCCTCACTGATGAGCTGGTACTGTTAGCAAAGCCTCGTCTGACATCCGCGACACCTCCACGTTCTGTTCAACGACAAAACAAAATGACGGGGTCAAACACGGGAGACACAAGATACATTTACTGGGAGAACGGGCATGTTCAGGTGGCATAACACAGGCTTGTTATGACTGAACACAGGGGGACATGCTTTAAGTTATTATAGCGTTGCAATCATGATGCCACTCCAATCGAAAACCCACTTCAGGCACTTTCAACAGTGGTAGTGTGAAGGAGGATACAAGGAGTTATGAGTTAGTCTCTATGGAGCTCTGTCTGAAACACATCATCCAGCTGCATCTCTAGTGCTGATGGCCAATCTAGAATCTTCGATAATCAACAACCTACTCAAAGTACTGCCATCAAAACACTCCAGATTGTAAAGCCGTGGCTGTATTGGAATGGTGGTGCTGAATATAAAAAGATCCCCTAGCAGTGTCAGAAATATAGCACTCTGAGGCATGCGTATACCTACATCTGGTCTGTCTCTGTGAGTGTTGACCGCGTCCACATTAAGGTATATGGACTCCACTTTACAGCCTGAGGACAGAGAGCACAGACAGGGGGGTGAAGGGTTAAATTACGCACTACTAGTGTCTACCAATACCAAGCTTCCTTGGGTTGTTTGAAAGGCGCTATAGAAATTAAAGTTATTATTATTATTATTACTAAAAGTTGATTTAATCTAAGTATTGAGGGTCCAGTCTTACCATAAGCCACTGGTGTGAGCTTCAGCACAGTGTGCAAAGGGCACTTCAGGTAGGGCAGCTCCTCTGAGGACCAAAACACACAGAATGAGTTCATAGTACACAAGGGAAATGTGCATGTGGTGTCATCCTCTGTCACTTCTTTATGACATGAACATACCTCTGTTAAAACAAGTCAAACATGTCAACTTTAAAAATTATTTTTTTCTTTTTTGTTTTTCAAAATATTGTCGTCAACATGAACAAATGTGACGCGTTCAAGTATTTCGGTCTGCATATCGGCAACCACTCAAAATGTTCAGACACGGAACTAACGCAAACGCAAACTCGCTAGCCAACCCGGGGACTCTCACAAAACAAGCTGTGTTAGTTGACTAGCGACGTGTCGTTGATTTTCAATAACGCGGACATGTATTCACATTTTTCGAAAGAAAAGTCTGATCATTACATGAGATCCCGACATGAGGACCAAAGCATTAGAACGTGTTCCAAATTGTCTCAGGGCTACAAGGCAATAGCCTGTTCATGCAACATCTTGACGAATCCAAAACAATTCCCTGGCCTAACCCGGCGTTGCCTAAACTCTTCTTGATTTGTCTGCTGAAAGACTGACCTGCTGTCTTATCCAGGAAATAGGCGAGCAGGCAGCGCATGACGGCCTGGTGACAGATGACCAGAATGTTCTCCTGCCTCTCCAGCTCCATGATGACCGGCTCTAACCGCTGCACCAGGTCCTCATACGACTGTGAGGAGAAGGGGATGGTCAGACAAACACACACAAACATACATACATGTACACACCAGGGTTCCTACAAGTTTCAACAAGTCACATTTAAGACCTCTTTAGACCTTTTTTAGACCTACTTGAATATAATTTGACCTATTTGCAACACCATATGGTAGCTTTTTGTCATCCTGCCGTAGCTTCGTTCGCCAATAATTTCTCCTGGGGCCAGCGAATTGGCATTTTTTTGGTTCCAGCTTGATTCATTTCCACGTAAATAGATGCAGTCGGACTGATTTCCTTGCTGGACAAGCTAGTCTAATTTTTTAGACCTAGCACCTCATTTTTTAGACCTAATACCTGAAACTTGTGGCCTTTTTAGGCCTTAGAAAACAGATTGGGGGCTTTTAGACTTTAAGGCTTTTTAAGACCAGCGCGGGAACCCTGACACACACACACCCACGGCTCCAGTGGAAAAAAACATGTAGCACGCCTAACCCTGATCTAAAGTGATCTAAAGACATCAAGACTTCCATCAGCAGCACTGAGGCCTTCGCTCAGTTCCTCGTCGTGGGTCGGAGAACCACTTGACTAACGAGCATCTCCAGCTCTCTAAGTGAGAGTAATGACAGGTAATGATACGAACTAAAGGTGAGAACACACTGTGGGGCATTCTGAGAAACCCAGGGGGGTGTTCCACGTACGTTGATTAGTATATTCCATGAACCATTAATACAACTAAAAGGAAAGGAAAGCCTCATTCAGGTAACTATCGTTTGGGATTCAAGCCTCAAGTGATTCCTCGAATTAGAATCAGCCTTGTGTCATCAATGTTCACGCAAGCCCGAATTGGAAATTCTCGATTTGGGATTGCCTAGCAACCAAGCAGCTCATTTTTTTGAGCCACATTCATGGAACGGAACTCGAGCTGAAATTATTGCGAATTATCCAGGATAACTAGCCTGGATTGGCTCTAACCGCCCTTCTTGGAACAGGGCCCTGGACCCATAGAGACTGACGAACAGACTGAGACACAGAGACAATACAGACAGACAGAAAAAGAGCGAGCGAGCTTTGTTTACTACACCCTGCTACTTAGCCCAATCCTTCTTAGAAGCAGATTATCCTGGCTAGACTCATTAGCAGAGTGTTAGTGGCCATTAGCCACCTGGGGGTATGTTTACACTATGGAATGTGTGTGTGTGTGTGTCTGTGTGTGTGTGTGTACGAGCACAATATCCCAGGGCCAGAGGAACACACTCTCTGGAGCTAAACAAACACGTCTGAGTAAAACACAGCCCTTTCCCACCTATCCTGTGGATTCACACGGTCATGCACATTAACACACAGTTCAACATTTGCAAGTTCAGAGAGACAGTCATCCACAAACACGCCAGCTGACAAGAGCCATTCATACTAACTGTATACTGAGGTCTTTTGTATTCATGTCTCTCACCTCCCCCTTGGGATAGCGGTAGCGATATTTGTCCTGGTCCCTCAAGGCAAACTCCAGTGGGAAATGATCCTGGATCTCTTCATACATCATCTCCTCACACACACCCTGAGGAGGACACAGACAATAAGGCTTCGTTCACACGGCAGGACGGCTTGATGCTCAATTCCGATTTCTTTTACACAGATCCGATTTTTTGGGTTTGGCAGTTCACATGACTTTTAAAATGTGACCTATATTTGACCTACATTGACTAGTGTGAACATTCCACGGCCCTGAACAGACCGGCATGTGCAGGACAATAACAATGACGTCAGGATGTCACGTGCAGCGCAGTTTACGGAAGTAACCATGGATAATAATAATAATAAATTAGACTTATATAGCGCTTTTCTAGACACTCAAAGACGCTTTACAAACTGAAAAGATTGAGTAGTAAAATAAAAATAAACAAAAAAATAAATAAAAGTATAGGGATCTAATTAATTTTAAACATTATTAATTATTAACACAGGTCACATTTCACTGTGAACGAAGCCGAAGTCACTAGAAAACACACTATGCAGACAATAAAATAAAAAAAAACAGTATCTGATTTCTCACCGCGTCTATCTCATTAAGAGCCTTCCACTGTTCATAGGGCACCGTCAGGCCCTCAGCGGTCTGGATGGTCCTCTTCATCTGACTCGTCCACACCTTCAGATCACTGATGTCCTGCGACTGGATGAACTGGCTCAGGTAGTTAGCAAACTGGAACAAAACAAAGGTTGGAAAAGTTAAACAAGAGACCAGAAAAGACATAAATCAATAATTTTAGCCTGTAGCATAATATGAGTTACAAAAACAAAAACAGGTAAGGCAGTGAACCCAGCCCCTACCTCCTTGCCCCTGGTCGAGAGCCCAGAGTCTCCTCCGATGCGCCCCTTGACGTTGAGGTCGCTTTCGCCATGGCGACACAGGTAGATGGAGCGTGGCGTGATGTGGATGTTCATGAGGTAGTAGACGATGCGGCTCTGGATGTGGTCCAGTACCCGGTTCACCAGGTAGCGCCGGCCCACGTCCATGACCTTGATGTAGGACAGCTCTCTGTGGGACAGAGAGGGCGGCAGAAGGGACAGTGAGAGATATTCACACCACATCCCTTTTCTTCTAACAGACAGAGGAGTCCTTATGAACAGATTTATCACTCACAACTCGTGAGCTTAGAATGATATAGATAGATGATGTTCTATCTCTGTTTAGGGTAGTTCAGAGATATTGAGCGTCAAAGTTTTTACATTCCGTTATGTTTTGTGAGATGGAACCTTTGTGTTTTATTAATTACTAACTAAAAAAATGTCAACATTATAAAAATAACACCACACAGGCATTAATAAACACCTAATGGATCAGATTATGTAAAACGTCACAAACTCCCTCACCTGTCCAGAACCTCGTCCAGCGTCTCGTAGGAGTTCTCGTAACACTTGATCCTCTTCATGAAGTCCTCCACAGCTTCCTCTGTGTTACAGTTCTTGTAGTCAGGGCTGCCCAACTTCACTTGCTGAGGAGAGGAATAATAATAACTTTAATTTATATGGCGCCTTTCAAAAAACCCAAGGACGCTTTACAATTCTAAGGGAATGATCAGACAGACAAAACAGAAAACAAACAAAGCAAAACTGAAACATTGACTAGGGGCCAAAGGCCTTGGAGAACAGATGTGTTTTGGAAAAGACAGGGCAGAGAAAGTTGTTATGATAAGACGGATAAGATGGTTGCGAGCTATACTCTGTTCTAAACTGCACTCACCACAATGTTCTCGGCAATGACATCAGGGTCTTCGCAAACAGACTCCACAAAGAACACCTGGGGAGAAAAGAGGAACTGTTGAAACACACACAAAGACACAAGACCTTTTTACAAGACCCATCACCCTCTGAAGAAAGCCAACCGTACCTTGAAGCCATTTTGCTCGGCGAATCGTGTGATGGTCTCTCTCCTCTCCCTGGTAGTGTTCGTAGCGTCAAACACCTGCAGCAGAAGGATAGTACCCCACTGTCACTCACAGCTCACCCCAGCCAGGCACAACCACCTCAGTTAGCACTATAATCCACACAATCGCTCTGTGAAATATCATCGTTTCATGAAGGGATAATCCTGAGATGACCCACGTTAATACGGCAACATTAGAGGCCTTTTAAATAAATATCCTACTCCATTTTAATACGTTGACCTAGTTGTTCAACTTGACCCACCGCCACTTGGCCGCCTTCATCAGTGAGGTACTGTCTGACATCGTTCAGTGCTGCCGACGCACACTGCCTGCAAGGGACATAGGGAAATGTAGTCAGACACAGCCAAAGAACTACATTCATTTTAATTTTAATTTAGCCATTTAGCAGACGCCTTTTAATCCAAAGCGATTTACAATTACGAATTGCAGGGACATTCTGTCTGGTCGATTAGCAGTGTCAAAGACGAGAGACAGAGACATCACATGAGCTGGTGACTTAATCCCAAAGTTCAATACTGGTTTAAGAGCTGCGGCATTGTGCAATAATCTTTTCATATTGTTAGGCAATTTGGGAGATTCAGTGACCGCCCGGTGGGGATTGGCTCAATCACAAGTGTCAGTACAAAGCAGGGAACACAAAGTTTTAGCTCCAGGCCAAACAAAGGAAGCCATAGAAGTGTTCTTACTGTCTGATCTTCAGCCCTTCCTCGTTATCTGGACGGAAGAACTCAAAGGATTTGTAGATCTTCACAAAGTCACGTCTGTACTGCCCGACGTTGAACTCTGCGGGAAGAGGGGAAGGGGGAAAGAGAGATGGAGTTGATGGCTTCCAACTCTCTAGCTACTTCGACTTAGCGACTTCAGTCAAACTAATGAATGGTGATTGTAAATCAATACTTTCTTTGTTAGCTTATGTGTATGTCTGTGAGTCGGTACCTCTAGTGGGCACGCCTATCCAGTTGAGGTAGCGGGTCAGCTTCTTGGAGATGTACGTCTTCCCTCTGGCTGGGAGGCCGACTGTGACGATGAGGGTGGGGCAGTTGGTCATACATACTGCGCATGGAGGAGAGAGAGAGAGGGACAGAGGAGAGGGAGAGAGGTACAGAGGAGAGGGAGAGAGGTACAGAGAAAGATGGGTTTAGCCTAATTCTTCATTTGTACATGGATTAAAACAACTGACATTGAAATTCCAACTACAATGCTCTCCAACCAGCTAATGGATCCCGTCGCTGCCACCATGTGAAACACATTAAAAGGCCTCCTTGTGGTGGACTTGTGCCTCCATGCTGTCAAAGTCTCTAAATCAGCACAGCTAACAAGTAACAAGTAAACGGCAGTTTGTAAACATGCCAGCGCCATGTCTCCCCTTTATCACTGGAGATGGTGAGAGACAGTGACACCCAACGCTATCTCACATTAAGTAGCCTAATAAAGTGACTACATTGTACTGGGAATGTTGACAACAAAGAGCATAGGTCAGTGTGTCACGTGATGTTGGTGCTACCCTAGCATGGCCATTGTGAAATGACTGCATCAATATGATCTGGAGACATACAAGGAAATACTAGCTAGTTTCCACACCCAGACACAATGTTCCAGTCTGTAGATAGGACTGGGAGAGAGGGGAGTGTCTAGTGGCTTGATACAATACCATGAGGGTGTGTAGGTCAAAGGACACTCCAGTTTACTGTGTTGACCAGAGAGATTTACTAACTAACAATCCTATTCATCAACTGGCCTATCCATGTAGGTCCAAGGTCTTTTGTTCTAGGGGGAAACATTACATTTGTGCAAATATGGGATATCATATCAACCGGTTTATCCAGCAGCCTATCATGCTGCATGTCAAAATATAACAGGAATTAGCCTTGAGACAAATCGCTGAGTGCGTGTGTGAGTGTGTGTGTGTGTGTGGATAAAATACACCATACATCAAATAAAAACACACACACAAAAAACACAGAAGTGTTTGTCCGATGCCCTCACAAGCCTGCGCCTAACTTCGCTGAGAACAAAACCATCATTCTGATAGAGATTTACAGTGAGGATATTCCAAGAAGGTATATCCACATTTAAAGATGCATTTCCCCAGTCATGACGATGTTGAAATCAGCTCGCAGCCAAGATCACTAATATAATCATCGATCGCAGAGATCATCAGTCCATCCAGGGCCTTATGCATCATTGACATCATACGTTTCAGAAAACACAATAGTGGATATTGGAACGTTTCAGAAAACACAATAGTGGATATTGGAACGTTTCAGAAAACACAATAGTGGATATTGGAACGTTTCAGAAAACACAATAGTGGGTATTGGAACGTTTCAGAAAACACAATAGTGGATATTGGAACGTTTCAGAAAACACAATAGTGGATATTGGAACGTTTAAGAAAACACAATAGTGGATATTGGAACGTTTCAGAAAACACAATAGTGGATATTGGAACGTTTCAGAAAACACAATAGTGAATATTGGAACGTTTCAGAAAACACAATAGTGGATATTGGAACGTTTCAGAAAACACAATAGTGGATATTGGGACGTTTCAGAAAACACAATAGTGGATATTGGAACGTTTCAGAAAACACAATAGTGGATATTGGAACGTTTCAGAAAACACAACAGTGGATATTGGAACGTTTCAGAAAACACAACAGTGGATATTGGAACGTTTCAGAAAACACAACAGTGGATATTGGAACGTTTCAGAAAACACAATAGTGGATATTGGAACATTGATAAGATCTTGAAGCGCTCGTGCCTAAAAGGTAGACGGTAGACAGAGGATGCATATTACAAAGGTGATCATGCACACTGCACAATTTTTACAAAAATACACCGTTTTGAAGTGAACGATCGTGCCAAGCCGGTAGCGGAGATATTAATTATGACGGAGGCTGTCTGTCTGGCTTGTCTCGCCACGTCGCGACTGAGAAAACAATGAAATCATGTCATGATGTGTATTATCCAGCCAGGCATCCACTCGCAATTTCTCCAGCGGGATTGATAATTGATTGGTGCTCCAATTTAAAGTAGCCTAATAAATAAATTGGGATTTAATGGTTTATTGGTATGCATACATACGCATTACGCACCCTTTCTTTGAGAAATGTGTTTCTCCGGAAGGCCATTTTTGTATGCAGGCATCCAGATCTTCTTGAGCGGGTTCTGAGTGAGCTCCCGGGGGGTCGCAGAATGAGAGGGTCGCTCGTCCATTGCGTCTTCCAGGTCCATGGAGGTAATTTTCCTCTGATGCGCTTGAGGAGATCGCTGGTCTCCCATCTGGGGCCTGATGAGGTTCGGCTCTCATGTGGGACTGAGGAACCATCCAAACCAAAGGACATGCCTAGTACCGTAACCTTGCGAATATACGCGCGACTGAGAAACAATGGAATTATGATGTCGTGAGCTTAGAATGATAAGGTTCTATCTCCGTTTAGAATTATAAGGTTCTATCTCCGTTTAGGGCAGTTCAGAGATATTGAGCGTCAACGTTTTTACATTCAATTGGGGTCCTTGAGAATCAAGGACCCCAATTGAAATAAGCCAGTGGCTTTCTTGGGTTTTTATCCTGTTAGTTGACCTTGTATGTATGTATATATATATGTACTCTCATGTGGGACTCAGGAACCATCCAAACCAAAGGACATGCTAGTACCGTAACCTTGCAAATACACGCGCGGCACGGCGCGACTGAGAACACAATGAAATCATGATGTCGTGACGTTAGAATTATAAGGTTCTAGGATCTCCATTTTTGGTCAAAATTGAGTTTTTTTTTTACATAATCTGATCCATTAGGTGTTTATTAATGCCTGTGTTTTTTTTGTTTTTGTTTTAAAATGTTGACATTTTTTTAGTTAGTAATTCATAAAATACAAAGGTTCCATCTCACAGAACATAATGGAATGTAAAAACTTTGACGCTCAATATCTCTGAACTGCCCTAAACGGAGATAGAACCTTATCATTCTAAACGGAGATAGAACCTTTCATTCTAAACGGAGATAGAACCTTATCATTCTAAACGGAGATAGAACCTTATAATTCTAAACGGAGATAGAACCTTATCATTCTAAACGGAGATAGAACCGTATCATTCTAAACGGAGATAGAACCGTAAATTCGACGCAGAAGCTTAAATCGGCCTTTATTCCAGGCATCCACTCGCAATTTCTTCCAGCGGGATTGGTTTGATTGGTGCTCCAAAGTAGCCTAATCAATTGGGATTTAATGGTTTATTGTTTATTGCACGACTACATTTAGAGTAAAATGCCTCCCAATATTAGACATATATGTTACTTTAATACGAGTACGATACAATTTACAACCTACATTGTAGGGCTGTTTAGTTTACTGTAATAACCACACATTGCGCCTTCAAATATTGAGTAGCCAAGCAGAAACAGCGGTCTGTATCTCAGATGGGATTGCATTGCATGGGATTTGAACACAAAACAAATCACTTATGGTAGGCCCATTAGCCTAATCATTAATTTTCGGGTATTCATGTTACAATTAAATTGTTGTCAATTAGGCCTAATTGAGGAATAAGCCTATCGCTAAATATGCATAAAAGCATGCATGGCAAAGGCATTGGTTAGGAGGTAAGGTTGGGTTAGGAGGTAAGGTTAGGAGGTAACTGATATTTACACCCAAGCTCCATGACATGACATGCTTGAGACGTCCTCCTCTGTGTCCATAAGGTGGCAGCATTGGGCTAGGCTGTGTTTTGAGGCCTTGATACAACTGCATTGGTTGCAGTTATGATATTAGTGATATTGGAGCAATTCACAGTAAGCCACCATGCTTGTTTTGCACCATGATTGTTGTGTGTTTGTGTGTTTGTGTGTGTGTTTGTGTGTGTGTGTATATAGTTATAATAATAATAATAATAATAACTTTGATTTCTATAGCGCCTTCCAAAAACCCAAGGACGCTTTACAATTCTAAAGGGGAATGGTCAGACAGACAAAACAGAAAACAAACAAAGCAAAACAGAAACAGTGACTAGGGGCCAAAGGCCTTGGTGAACAGATGGGTTTTAAAGAGCCAATTAAAGATGGAGAGGGTGTCTAGTTGCATCTCAAACCTCTTTTTAAAAAATACTCTTTTCAGAATGAGTTCCGAGCACAGTCTGATTGGCCTGTGTAAAAGAAGAGGTTGGATTTCTGATTTAACCCTAACCCTAACCTGAAAGCACTTACACTTTGACACTACACTAGACAAAGCACTTTGCTGTGTGAGACAGAGAGGGTGACAGGTGGTACTGTGTCAAACCCCATAACAACTCCAACAACAGTTAAACCCCAAATATCAGTGTAAACATTTGATGGCACCTCCAGTGAGTGCAGAACAGTTGTCCACCTCCGAGCCCAGAGCAAGGTCCTACTACACCTGGTCCTGTCAGACATAGCCAGTGACCAGCTCAGATATCAGAGACATTGTCTATTCCAGATGGTTCAATCAAATCATCTCCATAAAAAAAGATTAATGTGTTAAACCTAGTTAAGCCAAAAAGGGTTATTTGGCTTTTTGATGCCTGTAGAACCTTTTTTGGTGCCATGTATCTGGAAATAGACATTGCACCATTCAAAGGGTTCTATTACAGGGTCAGCTGAAACTCCCTTTTTTTCTAAGTGAAAGCCAAAGAATAACATAGTCGACAACGTGGGATACCAGCCATTTGTAGCCTGTAAAAGGGTGCACTTTGTTAGGATATATATTTTTCAAAGGTCCTATTGTCCATTCTCCAGCACCCGCTGCTTTTTTTTCATGATGTTAGATATCTTATCAGTTTTCCTGTTTTAATATGCACATTATCAGTATTGTATCCTAAGAACACATACGACCCATTGTAAGCTACTGTCTGGGAGGGAACTGTCTGATGACCATGAATCCAGGTGTTGTAAGAACCGATAAAAACCTCTCACATCTAACACAAAACAACACTCCATTCATCGTTTTAGAACATTCTAATAGGCCATGCAACTCTTACATCATAGTGGCCAAAAGGGGAAGGACTGTATTTTATGAAAGTAGCTATATCATGTATTGTAATCTGAAGAAGACCACTTTATTCTTAAGACTGACCTCAGGTTAAGGTGCAACTCTGTACTACACGTGTGATATTCAATAAATATACCACTTGTGCAATAGAGAACATTACTCTTTCTTGGAGCAGTCAACAAAAGAACCGATTTTATTTTATTCTAACAATTTGTCGTTTTCCAGGGCAACAGGACCCTCTCCACAGACCCCATATGCCTGCTGCATTGTCACATGTCCTATATAAACTATCTAATTTTAAAATCAAACAAATTATGGAATAATGTATCATATGTATAACTTAACTATGACAATCGAATAAAGCTAATGCGATTACCTTTATTCGATCCTCATATTTCAGTTTACATGTGGCGTAGTTTTTCAGGTTGACGAACAATTAATTGTGTCATTTCCTATTCTACTTAAATTAATGCTTCTGTTTTAAACCATAATAGTAGGGCAACCACATCTTAGATTTAGGTACACACACACACACACACACACACACACACACACACACACACACACACACAAACCATAATAGTAGGGCAACCACATCTTAGATTTAGACACACACACACACACACACACACACACACACACACACACACACACACATCTAATAGTTGGATTATCTTGGAAAATTAACCTCCAGCAGCCAACAGTAGGCTAATCGTGGGATTACACTACAATTACCGGGCTTTGACAGATGATTTACACATCGTGATCTTAGAATGATAAGGTTCTATCTCCGTTTAGGGCAGTTCAGAGATATTGAGCGTCAAAGTTTTTACATTCCATTATGTTTTGTGAGATGGAACCTTTGTATTTTATGAATTACTAGCTAAAAAACATCAACATTTAAAAAATAA
>NC_137685.1:4544890-4549890 GCF_963989245.1 Nansenia antarctica | reverse complement strand
CACACCGTGTTGTCATTATACACACACACACACACGCACGCACACACACACACACACACACACGTACAAACAGACATGCACACATAAACAGCAGATCATGAAGGACCCTTCGAATCAACACACACACGTACACAAAGACGCAACCAAATCAAAAACCGACCGAGCGCGAGTCAGCAAGCCAGTCGTTTTCATTTCATTTGTAATGTGATGCAGTCAGACATTGCGATCTCTGAGTGTGTCCTCCAAGTCTCCAACAAGTCACACGTCTTCTTCTACTGTTCCCCAACAGCGCCCCCCCTCCCTCCTCTCAGCCTCCGCTCTCCACTCCTCTCAGCTGTTCCAAGAGGGAACATACCCCCCCTCCGCGCGCCTGCCTGCGCCCCGCTCAGTCTCTCTACTGCCTGCTCCCGCTGAGGACCCTCACCCCCACCCCCATTGCCTTTTCCTCCTCAGCTGGTCCAGGTGTCCACCCTCCCTCCTCTCAGCATCCCTTCCTCTTTGGCGGCTGTTCCCGGCGATGTCCACCCCTCCCTCTTCAGTCAGAGACTCTCTCACTGGCTGTTGCAGACAGTGCCACCTTTCCCCCCCCCCGCGGCGGCCTTCTTGCGTCTCTTGTTGAGCAGCGGGTTACTGGAGGTGTCCAGGTCCTTGATCTTCACCTGGTCGTAGTCCACACGCATGGTGGCCAGAGCACTGGTCATCTCCTCCTATAGGACACAGACGGGGAGACGGAATAAAAGAGAGGGAAAGGGGGGATGGAGGAGTGAGAGTGAAAAGAGAGAAGTAGGTTAGGGTTGTGTAACGACATGGGCGACAGAGATGAGGAAGTGTTGAGTATACGACATGTTATTAGTTATTATATGACACATTGTCTGTTTACAATAGGGCTAGCATGGCCTCATAGACCAGGTCCTGATGTCTGGCGCCCCCTTGTGGCCGGTCAGTCTCACCAGGGTCATAGCGAACATTTAGGGGCGATTCATGAATTCCAGGAAATGGACTGATTGATCACAGGTTGAGAAATGCACATTGAAAAACATTGGAAATGCGTTGCATTGGAAAACTCCATTTAAAATGTTGTACCACTGTACATTTAATGGGTTCTATCTCTGGTTCAGTCAAGCCTAAGAGTTCCCTGGATGACCAGAGGGTGTCAGTGTTGTTCTACTTCTGACCTTGACGTCGTCCCACATCTCCCTGTCCTCAGTCAGGACCCTGGTGGTGTGGAGCGGCGTGGGAGGGACCACCATAGACTGCTGCAATGGAATAACAGAGAGACTCAGTCAGTAATGAGAGAATCCCATACACATATGCACTTGGCAAAGCACACAGAACACATACACGCACACGGCACACGCACACATTTACATTTACATTTTTGGCATTTAGCAGACCACTTATTCCAAAGCGACTTACACTCGATATATTTGACTAAGCAAGTGAATCATCAATCCACCAGTCGTAGCATGCATGCACACACACATGCACATGCATGCACACACACACACACACACACACACACACACACACACACACACACACACACACACACTCACAGTGATCCAGGGGTGGTTCATGAACTGTGTGATGGTCATCCTCTCGTTGGGGTCGGTCTTCAGCAGCTGATGGATCAACAGTTTGGCTGGAGGACAAGAATCAACAGGAAGATGGAGGTCAACATTCCATGCAAACACATCCAAATAAAATATAACTTTGATTTTTCATATGCATAGCATATAGGAGTAACCTGTACAATCAGGGATGCAAACCGGTGATGGCCCAAAAAGGTGACAAAATTTTTCCTGAAAACAAAGAACATTTATGAAAATGTTGACCTATTTTGAGGTAAAAACGGCTAAAACGGCTAAAAGGTGACAAGTTTGCACCCCTGACAATGAAATGCTTCTTAGGAGCTACCTCTCGACAGTGCAGTGGAATACAAGGACAGGAATCAAATAAATAGAGTATAATAACAATACACAACATTACAATAGTAAGACAGTCAAACAATACGAGTTGCATTCTATGTCGAGACGAAAAGCGCTTGAATAAGACACTCTTTCCACTCTGTCTCGCTGTTCCTTCTCACACACACACAGAGGAGAATTATTTGAGAGAGTGAGAAAGAGAGAAAGTGAGAAGAGTGAGAGGAGAGAGTTATTATAGTCTGCACACGGAGAGCCGTCTGAATCCACCTTTCCTCCCTAAGCTTAATGGTAAATGGACTGCACTTATATAGTGCCTTTTTTGCTGCTCCAAAGTGCTTTACAACGGCCTCTCATTCACCTATTCACACACACATTCACACACCAATGGCTGCAAGCTGCCATGCAAGGCGCCTGCCGGCCCGCTCACTGGGAGCAATTTTGGGGTTCAGTGTCTTGCCCAAGGACACTTCGACATGTGGCCAGCCGGGGCTCAAACCGCTGATCTGCCAACCTTGTGATCATTAGACGGCGGCTCTACCTCCCTGCTAAGCTAACCCAGCCTCCAGTCAAGGCTTCTGCCTTTGGAACACGGCACCAGTTGCTCCATACACTCTACCAACGTCATTACAGCCAGAGTATCCCAAGCATTTATTAGCAGCTATTTCAAGGATTGTGTGTGCGTGTGTGTGTGAATGTGAGTGTGCATGTGAGTGTACTGTGTGTGTGTTTTCAGTGGAGGCTGGTGAAGATAGAAATCGAAGGACGGGGTCATTGTAATATGGAATGGAATGAGGAAAAGTATCAGTGCACTAGGAACATGACTTGGTATTCTACCATGCTGAACAAGCTACAGTACATACAACAGCAAGACGACAATACCACACAACTCAAGCAGCACCAATATGACTGAATATTATGAATACATATACTGTACGACTAAGTGCAAGGACATGTAAAGTGCAAGGTGCAATGATCAAGAGTTATTGAGAATATTATATTATATGAGCCCGTCTTGTGCTGTGTGCCTCCACCAGCCTCACCTGGTGTGTTGTTGGTAGTGGGTTAATGTATTTGTGCATTTTCGAAATATGCACATTCATATGGCATGCTTGTCTAGGTGTGTAAGTGGAGCTCTAGTCTTACCTCCCTCTGACACCTCGGACCACTCTGGGTTGGGGAACTCGTACTGGCCCATCCTGATCCTCCTCTTCATCCCTGGGGAGATGGCCTGGCCCGTGTTAGAGTAGAACGGAGGGAAGCCACACAGCCTGCAGAGGCAGGAGAATGTAGTCTGGGTCATTTTTTCAACCATAGACACAGATGGAAGCTCTCACTTTCAAGGATATGCTACATTATATTCACACATACCCACGTAGGCACCGGCACACTCACATTCCTGCACACATACATGTGCAGACTTACACATACACACACACGCACACATGCACACACGCATGCACACACACATGCACATGCATGCACACACTCACACACACACACACACACACACACACACACACACACACACACACAGACACACACACACATGCATGCACACCACACGCACACATGCATGCATGCACACACACACACACACACACACACACACACACACACACATGCATGCACATACACATGCACATGCATGCACACACACACACACACACACACACACACACACACACTGTACTCACAGGATGTACATGATGACGCCCAGAGACCACATGTCACAAGACTTGTCATATTTCTCCGGGCCCAGAACCTCAGGGGCTTATCAATGAGACGAAACACACACACACACACACACACACACACACACACACACACACATACACACACACACAAAGACTTTAGAGAAGACTTAAATACTTTATCGACATTGACACTACTGTAACATTTTAAAAGAGCTGTAACTTACCCACGTAGTACGGTGTGTAGCAGGGAGTCTGTAGAGGGTTGTGTAGTGTGGTCTCTTTAGCGAAGCCAAAGTCAGTCAGTTTCAGGGTGCCGTTGGTCTCTAGACAGGTGTAGAGGAGGTTCTCCGGCTGAGGGGGGAGGGAAGGACATCTAACTATCACCAGACATACATAACTATCACTACACATACATAACTATCACTACACATACATCACTATCACTAGACATACAATTTCATTGCTCATGTCTTCCACCATACCCATCTGACACAGCATTGTCAAAGAAATATTATAAGCGCTGTACTGTAGATTAATACTGTAATATGTTGTGACGTTAGAATTATAAGGTTATCTCAAAAAAATTGTTTTTGATCCATTAGGTGTTTATTAATGCCTGTGTGGTGTTATTTTTAAATGTTTGAAATGTTTTAGTTAGTAATTAATAAAATACAAAGATTCCATCTCACAAAACATAATGGCATGTAAAAACTTTGACGCTCAATATCTCTGAACTGAACGGAGATAGAACCTTATCATTCTAAACTGAGATAGAACCTTATCATTCTAAACGGAGATAGAACCTTATCATTCTAAGCTCACGATGTGTATTTGTGTGACGGCGTTACCCGCTGTTCACCTTGATGTCTCTGTGTGCAATGTTGATATTGTGGAGGAAATCAATGGCCGTGCCGATATCCCTCATGATCTCTGAGGCCTCTGTGATGAAAGACCACAGACAGACAAAACTTGAAGCTCATCCCCAAAACAACATTAAACACAAAAGTCAATGATGGCCAGAATCCCTCTCCCTCCCTCCCTCCCCCCAGCCCTCCTCACCTCTCTCAGTGAAGGCCTGGTCTCCTCTGGCCTGGATCCGGCTGAACAGCTCCCCTCCTTGCATACTGAAACAAGTATGGAGTCTGTGTCACCTGCACAACTCACACTAAGCTGTCAACACACATACACTACAAGGTAGAGTCGCCGTCTAATGATCACAAGGTTGGCAGATCAGTGGTTCGAGCCCCGGCTGGCCACATGTCGAAGTGTCCTTGGGCAAGACACTGAACCCCAAATTGCTACCAGTGAGCGGGCCGGCCGGCGCCTTGCATGGCAGCTTGCCGCCATTGGTGTGTGAATGTGTGAATGAGAGGCCGTG
>NC_137685.1:4507390-4539890 GCF_963989245.1 Nansenia antarctica | reverse complement strand
TACATCATCTGTGCCCTTTGTAGACAGTATAGGGACAAAATCAACACACCTGTCCTTGATCCCCGTCTGAACCAATCAACACCTCCCTCATGCTCCTCTAACCAATCAGGTAAATGTTCACTTCCTGGCAGCCATGACAGACACACACCCCATGCTCCTAGGTTGGAAACAGGCAGTCAAACTAGAGAGGTAAAATTTCCTTGGAAATTGTCAAATGATTGAAATCTAGACCCAGCACTCTCCTCTTACAGAAATCACATCCACACCGTCATATCGCCAGAGGAAATCTCTTTTCGTGTAACAGACCACGATGGCGCCTCTCACACACACTGGCACAGCCACATCAGGCCTGCCTGCCACAGCCAGAGCTTCTGTGATGACTAGATGAACAGGTTTATAGGCTGAGGGCATCCTGAGGATTGTGTCTTGATAAACAAGGCAATGTATTCTTTCCTTTCCCTTTACAACTTTCTCCGACCACTGTAACATTGGTCATAAACGTGAAGAGGTAAATAAGGAAGATAGACAGATTTTAAAGCTAGGTGATACAGGATGGAAACTGTGCTAGGTAGATGATACAGTAGTAACTCGTGAGCTTAGAATGAGAAGGTTCTATCTCAGTTTAGAATGAGAAGGTTCTATCTCCGTTTAGAATAATAAGGTTCTATCTCCGTTTAGAATGAGAAGGTTCTATCTCCGTTTAGGGCAGTTCAGAGATATTGAGCGTCAAAGTTTTTACATTCCATTATGTTTTGTGAGATGGAACCTTTGTATTTTATGAATTACCAACTAAAAAAATGTCAACATTTTAAAAAGGATCTGGGAAAGACTCTGAGGGCAGAGTAAGCTATATAAAAATGATGGTAAATGATAAGAAACTGGCCTTTGTTTCAGTATATGCACCAAATTCCTTTGATATTGGCTTTTATGACTACTTAACTAAATTGATGTTTGATCTATCTGATTTTGGTTTAATAATAGGGGGTGACTTTAATGCTGTATGGCTACACACGATGGACAGAACTGGGGTTAACGAGGGGAGAGAGCAACACCTGGCGTCTTCTGCACTAAGGAAATGGGCTAGTGACTGTGCTGTGGTAGATGTCTGGCGTTCTTCTAACCCCTCCGTGAAAGAATTCACTTGTTTCTCCTCTCGACACAGATCATTCTCTCGCATAGATTATATTTTTATATCCAAACATCTGTATGATAAGACATCAGATTTTAATTTACTTCCTATGTCTCTCTCTGACCACAGGGCGGTCTTTGGCAGAGTAGCGATCTCCTTGAAGCCTAAAAGGGCTCCTCGCTGGCGCTTTAACTCCACCCTTTTGCAGAATGAATCATTCCTAAAGGAAATGAAGGAACAACTTGATGAGTTTATTGTAATTAATAAGCCATCTGTGGATGATCCTGGTATTCTCTGGGATGCGGTGAAGGGGTTCATTAGGGATAAAACTATTGGTTTTGCCTCTAATCTACACAAATCCAGATTAAAACATATTCAAGACTTAGAAAAGAAAATTGCTGAACTGGAGATCACAATGACTCCGCATGTTACCCCTGAGCTAGTTCTTGAGAGAGAAGTGTTATTTAAAGATCTTAACCATCTTCTCAGACATAGAGCGGATTTCCTCATTCATAGAACTAGACAAAACCATTACTTGCACAGCGCACAGCCAAGCCATTTACTAGCCTCAAAACTTAAAACCAATGAACAACTAGCAAACATCTCTTCAATTAAAAGTTCTACAGGTACTTTGTGCACTGATCCAACAGAGGTTAACAATAACTTCTGGGCATTCTACTCGGCTCTATATACTTCTGAGATTGATTATAATGATCAAGCTGTTAGTTCTTTCTTGAACCCCTTACAGCTCCCCCAGCTTTCCCAAAATGACTCCCTTGATTTAGATTCTCCTATTACGCTATCTGAACTATACAAAGCTCTTTCATGCATGAATAAAGGCAAGTCACCAGGGTTAGACGGTCTACCACCTGAATTGTATCTGGCCTTTTGGCCCCAAGTTGGCCCCTTGCTATTGGGAATGATTCATTCTGCAATCAAAAATGGCTCCTTCTCCAAAAACAACAATATAGCTATAATCTCTTTGCTCTTGAAAAAGGGGAAGGACCCTACTGACTGCGGAAGCTATCGCCCCTTGTCAATTTTAAATACAGATACTAAACTGTACGCCAAAGTTCTAGCCTCTCGACTGGAACCATTTATGACTACCTTAGTGCATGAGGACCAAACAGGCTTCATTAAAAATCGCCTTGCCTCAGACAATGTTCGCCGCCTTCTCCATATCATTGACTCTTCGAATATTACTGATTCAGCAAATGCTATTCTCTCACTTGATGCTGAGAAAGCCTTTGATCGTCTCGAGTGGCACTTTTTATGGGCGGTTTTACGCTATATGGGCTTTGGAGATCATTATGTGGATATGATAAAACTACTATATTCTAACCCGACAGCAATGGTTCTGACAGGGAACACATGCTCTAAACAGTTCCCAGTATCCCGCAGCTCGCGCCAGGGTTGCCCTCTCTCTCCTTTGCTGTTCGCCCTATCTCTGGAACCTGTGGCCCAGGCCGTTCGCCAGTCAGTCACCCATGATCCTATTACGGTCCAGAACACCAAACATCACATATCTCTGTATGCTGATGATATCCTTCTTTTTATTCAGAATATCCCTCAGTCACTCCCTCACCTTCTAAACATCTTTAATAATTTTAGCCGAATTTCAGGTTACAAAATTAACTGGGGAAAATCAGCTCTATTGCCACTGAATGCCTCAGCTAGACAGTTAGATATCTCACTGAACATCCCAGTGGTCCAGAATATTAAATATCTAGGTATCACTATCTACCCCTCAATTTCAAACACAGTATCAATTAATTATAAGAATGTGCTGAAGGAGGTAGATTCTGATCTACAAAGGTGGAAAACTTCACCCCTCACATTTCATTCCCGTATCTCAGTTATTAAAATGAATATTCTTCCACGAATAAACTTTTTTAGTTCCATGCTCTCTCTAGCCCCACCAAGTGGTTATTGGAAGAAACTACACTCTATCTCTTCTCATTTTATATGGAGGGGGAAGAAGCCCAGACTCAAATTCTCAACCCTCCAGAGGCTAAAAAATGAAGGGGGATTGGGGCTACCAAACTTCGAATGGTATTATTGGTCCTTTGTGCTGCGTCCTCTCTCCACATGGTTTGATCCGGCTGCTCGTGTTTCTTGGCGCCCCTTAGAGGAAAACATTGTCCATCCTCATAGGTTACAAGATGTAATATACTGTAACATTTCTATTAAACAGTCCAAATTGAAATTCGGCTCCATCATCACTGAATTAATCTCAGTTTGGCGACGCGCAGAAAAGCTCTGCAAAATCTCAACCAAATGGTACCTCCATTCGCCTATATTTAAAAATTCAATTCTCCAGTTGGGAGGCCGTCCAATCTCATTTCCCCAGTGGAGTGACAAGGGAGTTCACACATTCTCAGATTTATTTGGGGCTGAGGGTCTCCGCTCATTCCAAGACATTCAGAGAAACTTTAATTTACCGGGTACGTCCTTTTTTTTCTACCTTCAATTACGTACAGCTATGCGCACATACGGGGTACCCTGGAATAGCTCATTAGACATACATCCATTTCACATAGCATTCACCAGACCCAGGGGTCAGGTCTCAGCTCTTTACTCCATCCTGGTTAAGGCTTCTTTAAAACCATTACACATTGACAGAGTGTGGAAAGATACTTTATCACACAATAACTTAAATTGGCAATTAATTTGGCAAAACATATCCCTTTCCTCCAGAAATCCCAACCACCAGGTTATCCATTTCAATTTTACTCATAGGACATACTTCACTCCATATCTGCTACATAAAATAAAGACCATACCTTCACCTAACTGTACTCTTTGCACCCGAAATACAGTTGGCACCTTTTTTCATATGGTATGGGAATGCCCGGGAGTGGCTGATTTCTGGAGGACAGTTTGTGATGCATTGTCCCTGATCCTGTCCAAACACATTCCACACTCACCAGTAGTCCTATTGTTAAATGACAGTTCAAACCTGGATCTAAACATCAAACAAAGACGCATCTGGCTGGCCGGCCTTACAGCAGCCAAAAGGCTTATAGCTTGCAGGTGGAAGTCACCCCATTTCTTGACTACGCAGAGATGGATATTAGACTTCATTGACATAGCCAGCATGGAACACTGGATAGCCAACAGGCATCATGCAATTTCGGACAATGTCTCATGCTGGGACCAAACTATAACCATCCTCAAGACACTATTATAGGCTAATCGATTTGCTCCTTCCATAGGGTCCTGTAGGGGGGGGGGGGGGGGGGGCTGTGATTGGGTGGGGGGTGGTGGGCGGGGGGCTGTGATAGGGGGGGGTGGGTGGCGGGGGGGTTGTGATTGGGCGGGTGGGTGGGAGGTATCTGGCGGGAGGGACATTTGTGGGAGGAGGGGTAGGTGGGGAATTATTGGGGTAAAGGGAGATTGGGAAGGGAAGGGGAGGGGGGGGGGGGTTGAAAGGTTTATGCGCATTTTGTATTTGTACTGGTAAACCGTATTTGTGTTATTCTATTTTCTCCTTTGTTTATTTGTATGTTACCACTCCCCTTGTTTTACTCCCTGAAATAATAATAAAAAATTGATCACAAAAAAAAAAAAAACATTTTAAAAATAACACCACACAGGCATTAATAAACACCTAATGGATCAGATTATGTAAAAAACTCAATGTTGACAAAAATGGAGATAGAGGAACCTTATAATTCTAACGTCACGAACTAACACCCACACTAAACTGTACGTTGACATAATGGGCTGGAAAGAGGAAGAGGCACTGCAGAGTGTCTGCACTCTGACCTCATACTGAAAAACCTCATCTGAAAACTGTCAATGGAAAGTAAGGTCCCATGCACTTTTTTAAATGCACTTGAATTACACAATAAATGTCTATTTCAAAGTAGATAGCATATCACTCTCTCAGACTGATTAACTGACTTTTTTTATTTATTGATTAACTGTTTTATAAGCTTGACCAACTCTGAGGTCAGAGTTCAGCTTTAAGGGGCAGGGTTTCAGCTTCAAGTTTCAAGGTTTCAGCTTTCTATATACTAGAGAGAAAACCAACATACTACCATGTAACCCCAAAATATCCCTTTCATTGGGCCTCACAGGAAAACCAGATAGATCCACAATCACGCCAAGAGTGACCGCAGATATGAATAGAAGCCGAGGAAACCGAATAGAAGAGTATGCAAGCCTCTGAAACAGACACAGAACCTAAGAAGAGAGCTCTTTCTTCGGTCGTGTAGCTTGACTATGAGCAGAGTTTAGTTGGAGAAAGAAAACAGGATGGAAAATAAATTTCACCTGCCAAATATGAGGTTCTAATGGAAGAAACAGCAAATGGGAACCTCCCCCGAGTTACTGCATGGAACACTGACTGACCGGGGTCTTTCCAGGATTAGGTGGAACTGCTTCAGAGGGCCTGGCAGCCAGACAAGTTCAAAATGAGATTGCTGTAATTGATTTAGATTCAAAGGATGGCGTCCCTCCAGGTCAGTTGAGTGGATTAGCCGTCCATTACCGTGCTCAGGAGTGGACTTAATTAAAACACAACTGAACCGAACAGCCGTTCTTTCTTTCTTTTCCCCCCTTCCCTCGTTCGAAGCGCTACACTCTTTGCCTTGTGATTAAAAAGCTATGGAGAAATACAGTCATAAATGACCAAGTGACAATGTGATTGTCGGTGTGCGTGATGCTCACCCTGGCAACTGGAGGTTTAATCATACTATCCAAACAGACGGGCTTCCGTACGATCACAAATACAGTACGGTCGACCAACAAACACCACATGTCACACAGACGTGCTTGTTCTGGCTGGGTTTTAGTTGTTCTCCGCGTGTCACACTTGTGTTTTATTTGGCGTATTGTGGTGGGTGGTGTCTCTGCAGACTGGGAGAACCGAAGCGCTTTTCCAACAAGCTCCCACCTCGAACAAACAGGTTCTAAACAGTTTTGTTAGTAAGCGCACTGCCCATTTTTAGTTGAGTGCCTTCAGCTGTGGGACCACGGACGACGGGTAGCCCCCCCTGGTCACTGTGACCTGCCCCAACTTCCCAAGACCTCTCTGTCTCTCCGACTGCACTGTGGGAATCATGATCAGGCATCCTAGCAAGACATGCAGTGTATTCAGCCGGCTGCTATGTGGTTGTAATGTTTTCACAGCTTGATACCTGGCCCTAACCAACTATAACAGCCAGACAACATCAGATTGCATGCCAGCCAGGATGCAGGCTTCCAACATAACATGTTCAGTGCTTCTTCTAGTCTTTCTTTTCCACAGCAACCCATTTAGTGTTTAACTTTATTGTCCCACAAAGTGGAAATTTGGCTTGGGCTTGCATGGCTGCAGACGTAAAAAAAAAAAAGTCAATAAAAGCAAAGATCTGCATAGAAACAATGTGTCCATCCTGCATGGCCTTGTCCTTTTCTTATCAGCTGCTAGTTTTAGTGACTTTTTCCAGTAAATTCTCCATTTCAATCTCCTCCTCCTTGGCCTCTCCTACAACTTTTGGGTCTGTTTCCCTAGCCCCCCCCCCCCCCCTCTCTCTCTCTCCCTCCCCTAACCCTAACCCTCTCTCTCTCTCTCTCTCTCTCTCTCCCCTAACCCTAACCCTAACCCTCTCTCTCTCTCTCCCTCTCCCCTGCCCTTCTACCCTGAAGGCTGACTCTGTGGAGAGGGACACCGATCTGTCTGGAAGACTGTAGGTTGTAAATCTCTGCCTCGTACAACCCAGTACACTGTGCAACATACACTAATCCCACACCATGTCATCCAAAACCAGCACATGTGTGTCAGTCACACCACACGGCTGGTTGTGCCCTGCTGATGGTGATCTGATGAGAGCCCCATCCCTCCTTCCGGGAACCCAAACCGTAGGTGCAGCCAGTCAGCCCCGTCAACTGATACATGAGGAGGGGGGAGTGCCAGCACCCCAGCAGAATACGGCTAAATTCACATGAATGAACACACACACACACACACACACACACACACACACACACGCACGCACGCACGCACGCACACACACACACACACACACACACACACACACACACACGTATGTACACACACACACACACACGTATGTACACACACACACACACACACACACACACACACATACACACACACACACACACACACACACACACACAGACAGACAGACACAGACACACACACACACACACACACACACACACACACACACACACACACACACGTAGAAGTTCAAACGAAGCAGTCCCTGTAAACATGTGATTACACTAACACGTTCTGCTTTTAATATTAATTAATAAATACGTGTGAATGATTGATTGACAGAGAAGGAGAGAGAGATAGAGAGAGAGATAAAGAGAGGGGAAATTGTATAAGAAAACTTTATTGTCATGGGGATCAAAGTTCCATGGAGTTGCATGTCCTTCCTCCAGTAAGTATTGCTGTTTGATTTGACCATCGGACTTGTCATGCGAGCTAGGGTCCCTGACATGCTTATTACCCTGACATGCTTATTACCCTGACATGCTTATTACCCTGACATGCTTATTATTACCTTAAGTGCGCACTTCTCCCCTGTCTTCTTATTCGTGCACTCCAGCACTTTCCCATTGATGCCCAACCCCAGCACCTGACTGGAGATCTTGTACTCGTCCGTCACGGCGTTACGTTTGATCTCCAGTTTGGGATAATCGGGCATTGGGAAGTGCGTGTCCGTGTCCCCCTCCTCTGCCAGGAGCGCGTCTGGGTGTTTTGGAGGTTCGGACATGGAGTCGCCACTGGCCTCCGCTTCAGCCTTTGGTGGTTCCAATGTTCCCTCCATCCCGTTACCATTTTGAAGCATGGTCACACAGGAGGCGCGTTGTCCGTTAGTGTTCCACAAAGAGAAGTAGTAACTGTGCAAAAACAGCCAAGTGAAACGATGACTGTCTCCTCCTGTACCGTATTTTAGGCAAAGCAGAAATTAATCCTTGGGACACCGCAAAGCAAAGCGCGCAGCATTCGGCGGTCAAAGTAGGCTACCCCCCTACTTGTCTTTGGTCAGTGCGTCCAGACTCCAGACAGCAATAGATTCTAAAATCCAGAAAATATATAGAAAACACTTTTTTTTACTTCCTAAATGTCCTAAATGTATGGGTTAAACGATTCAAACAATAACAATTATTATATTTAAACCATGATCTGTCACGCTTTGGTCTTCCCCATATCAATGTCTTCAATTAAAATCCAGAGGAATAATTCAGTAGGCTATCTCCAACGGACCCAAAGTATTAATTACACTCCAGAATGTCCACATCATATTAGATTATAATAACGGAATTCTGGTCTGATGCGTCCAACGTCCGTTCCTTACAGTAACATGGGCTCAATGAGGGCTGGCGTAAGCGTCACCCTCTACTCAAGTTATATGTCTCAACCGGCTGTCTCTTAAAGGAGCAGTGCAGATGTCGGCAGAGAACTATGGTCTTTGTAAACTGAAGCTGTTAAGAAGAATGGAATCTGTCATCTCCTGGTGACAACTGAAACCTGTCACTGAGAAAGAGGCAGGTGATTTAATTGTTGTATTATCTGTGTGTGTGTGTGTGTGTGTGTGTGTGTGTGTGTCTTGAGCGGTGCATTTGCACTTCTGTCATTTCCCTCTTTTCTCATGGGCCTATTGGTTTTTCGCATGGTAAATGGTAAATGGACTGCACCTATATAGCACCTTTTTTGCTGCTCCAAAGCTGCTCCAAAGCGCTTTACAACAGCCTCTCATTCACCCATTCACGCACACATTCACACACCAATGGCGGCAAGCTGCCATGCAAGGCACCGGCCCGCTCACTGGGAGCAATTTTGGGGTTCAGTGTCTTGCCCAAGGACACTTCGACATGTGGCCAGCCAGGGCTCGAACCGCTGAACTGCCAACCATGTGATCATTAGACGGCGACTCTACCTCCTGCGTCACAGCCGCCCATCAGAGCATCTCAGAGTTATGACAGTACACTGATCAGAGAGGCTCCTTGCCTTGAGGGAAGAATGAAAACAGTGAGGGGGGGGGGGGGGGGGGGTGAGAAGAGAGGAAGAGGCGTCCTTGAAAACAAAAAAAGCAGAAGGCATCACCAACATGGGCAGCCATTCACTCATGTAATTCAATTTTTGGGGGGGGAATTACATTCATGCTTTAAAAAAATTGTTAGAAAACAAACAAAACTAAACTAAAAAAATGTAAACAAGACTGCTATTACTTCTTGTCACTTGCCACTGACTGTTGTTTGCAATAAAAAGATTTGTAAGAAGAAAAAAAAAGAAGAAAAAAAAGAACAATGCTTCATTATCAGACCATGACAGAATAACAGATGAGGGTGACTCCCTGTTTGATCCAGTGCCTCTGTGTGTTTTGATTGATTGATTGAAAACTTTATTAGAAGATTTGCAGAAGTAGGTACATGAAAGTACATATTACATACAAGGTCAACTAACAGGATAAAAACCCAAGAAAGCCACTGGCTTATTTCAATTGGGGTCCTTGATTCTCAATTCATCGTTACATGTAAGACAGACAAAAAAAACTAGTACTATCTACAAGACAATACAGACAAATAACTAGTACTATCTACAAGATAAACATACATCCATCATGGGAAGAACAATATAACAAAACATTAGGTATGTACAGCGGGTAGGACAGGTGGGGACATACACCACAGGTGGGGGCGGGGGACAAAACACAAAGTATGTACAGTGGGTAGTTCGGGTCTTTTAATCTGATTTTTGATTTAGAGGGTCCAGTTACGGATTGCAGCCTCCTGTAAATGTTTTTTGAGAGTGGTTTTGAAGGTGGGCAGTGTTTTGCACTCCTTTAAGATTATAGGAAGGGCGTTCCACATTTTTACTGCATAGTTTGCAAACGAGTTTAACCCCTTGTTTGTGGTGCAACGCGGTTGAACGTGGTTCGTGGAGCTTCCTCTGGTATTGTATGTGTGGACGTTGTTCACTTTTTGGAAGTATGTTGACAGGTACTTGGGTGTCTTTGTGGTGTAGCGTATCTTGAAGACCAGGCCCAGTGCAAGCTGCTGCACTCTGTCAACTACTCGTAGCCAATCAAGGCTCAAAAAATGAGCAGCGGTTAGATGTGTCCTAGGGTTGAGGCCTAGCAGAAGCCTAACCAGTTTATTTTGGGCTGTCTGGAGTCTTGTTTTTTGGGCCTTTGTGGTTCTATAGTACCATGATGTTACGGCATAGTCGAAGTGACATTGAATGAGAGCTCCTGATAGGGTCCTCAGTGTGTTTTTACTGACAAGTGAGGATATCCTGTACAAGAATCTAGTTCTATGGTTCACTTTTTTGATTACTTTTGCTGCCATTTTATCTCCGGAAAGATTTGCCTCTAAGATGGAGCCCAGGTATGTAATATCCTCTTTTCTTGTGATATTAATGTTACCCACTTTTATTTTGAAATTTACAGCCTTTCTGAGTTTAGATGGGGATCCGTATAGGATGGTTTCAGTTTTACCTAGGTGTATTGATAGTTTATTGTCAGCTAGCCAGATGCAGATTCTACTCAGTTCAGTGCTTAGCGCTTTTTCCACCTGCAATATGTCCCTGTCAGAGACCAGCAGCCTGCCTCCTCTACACAGAAAAACTGCAAAATAGCTTTATACTAGCACACATATCTAGGAAATGTCATGAAAGGAGGGTCCTGAAATTTGATCGAGTGCAAAGATATAACACGTTTCTTTACTCACAGGGTCAAATGACCCCTCGTGGCTGTTCTAGTTTAAACAGTACTGAATCAGATAACTCACAGTTATCTCATCTCAGAGAGAATGTGTTCGCACTCGGCTGACAACAACGCAGAGCTGTACTGCACGAAGAAGCAGCAGCATTTTGAAATGAGATACGTGTTCTATTTTGGGAAAGTAATAAAGCACAAAGAGACAGGCACAATCACAAGCACATTAATGAATATTATTAATGAATAATTAATAAATACACTATTACACAGTCACCAACCACTAACATACAGGAGGTACACTTAATGTGTGAAATGGCTAGAGCATTATTGGCATGATTCAGTGTGTTTAATTGGCACTGACCAGCACCTGTGAGGGTATAGGGTGTGTGTGTGTGTGTGTGTGTGTGTGTGTGTGTGTGTGTGTGTGTGTGTGTGTGTGTGTGTGTGTGTGTAGATAGGGCAGATGTAGACCCCTGAGAGGGGAGGCTTGCGGTGGGGCTCAGGGGCCGTCCAGACGACAGCCATCTCTGTGTACGGCTCTTTAGGTCTGGACTGGGGCGGCTGTGGCGCAGGAGGTAGAGCCGCCGTCTAATGATCGCAAGGTCGGCGGATCAAGCCCCAGCTGGCCACATGTCGAAGTGTCCTTGGGCAAGACACTGAACCCCAAGTTGCTCCCAGTGAGCGGGCCGGCGCCTTGCATGGTAGCTTGTTGCCATTGGTGTGTGAATGTGTGTGTGAAGGGGTGAATGAGAGGCCGTTGTAAAGCGCTTTGGATAAAGGCGCTATATAAGTGCAGTCCATGTGACTGAGTGAGCTGGCCTTCCAGGAACAGGCCTTCCAGGAACAAGCCGTGAATGAAACAGCCCATCTCAGGATTATGGTTAAGACTTAATTTAACAGAAGTCATGTAAGAGTTGTGTAAAACTGCTGGCAAAAAGTATACAACTCTGCAGTAGACCAGTGTTTTATGTTTGGTGTTGATATCGCTGTGTTAGTGTATACTCTGATGTCAATTTGATGTATCATGTTATGTATTATAGATATTGTTTTGTGTGTCAAATTGGTTGTCTGTCATGTTTGGTTTGTGATGTGTAAAAAACAACAACAACAAAATAATATATACAATACAAAATAAAAATAAAAATTCTTAGAGAGCATTGTAAAGGTGAAGCTTATGGTGATCATTGCCGTTGCACACACAGAGTGATTTGAGTGTGTGTGTGTGTGTGTGTGTGTGTGTGTGTGTTTGTTGATTCTTGTGTTCCACATGTTAGGCACAGCATTGATGAACAGACTGTTGGCAATAAGCTCCTGCTCCGATGACATCACCACTAAGCCTTTTAGTGCCTTGACCAGATCACTGACGCTCTGGGGTATGACCGCTATCAACCGGTTATACCTGGAAGAGAGAAGACAAGACAGAGAGAGAGAGGAAGAGAGAGAGAGAGAGGAAGAGAGAGAGAGGAAGAGAGAGAGAAAGAAAGAGAACTAGTGTATGCGACAGGGTCTGGTGAAAAAGTCCTCAAGTAGAGCAAGGTCATTTTTTTCCAGATTATGAAAGTGCAGATTGTAAGCTTTCAAATGATGTAGTTGAAGAAGATATGCTTTTTTGAATGTTGGTAACACCTCAAACCAAATACCGGAGAAACTCGCTGATTCAAAACACATGTGAAACAGCTGCTAGTAGCTATCAGCTAAGAAGGAACATCGCTATGAACATTTACATGTACATTTTTGGCATTTAGCAGACGCCTTATTCCAAAGCGACTTACAATCAATACATTTGAATACTAAGCATGTGAATCAGCAGTCCACCATTCGTTGCAGGAAGAGTACTCTAGCTCGGGCCCGGGGCCACTGATAGAAGGAAAAACCTTCTCCCTATTATCGCCTTCTACTAAAACGTTTTTTTTTTTTTTTTTTTTTTTTTTTTTTCTAACTGCATGTTCAGCACATCACAACATGCTGAGAGAACATCAACATGCTAAACACGGATAACTACATATAATTAGATGATCACACAGTCCTTGCTTTTGAACACGTCCTAAAATGTACGTTTGTTTACACGCCATGTATCACTTACCCAGTAGTTTACGACAGACGATACAGTGAATCCAATTCACAAAGTATTGATTATTAGAGATCCTAAAACTGTTGTTTGTTATATCGAGTGGGCTAACACTTCAACTTTCATAACACATAAAAATAAAAAAAAGCTTTTATTCTGAAACTTTTTTTCCCCAGACTTTTATTCTGAAACTTTTTTTTGCAGACTTTTATTCCCAAACTTTTTTTTTCAGACTTTTACTCTGAAACTTTTTTTTTCAGACTTTTATTCTGAAACTTTTTTTTCCTGGACTTTTGAAACTGTAATGTCACATTATGTGTAGACTGAATGCGGTTACAATGAGAAATAAGGTTTGACTTGAGCCTTATAGTGGACGAGGGGACATTACAAACAGTGCATGAAAGTGGGTTTACCCGATGACCTCCTGGATCAATACTGTGTTCATAGACTCCTCATACAAACACCCCCCCCCCACACACACACAGTACCACTTCCCTGCCCTTGCCCCCGCTGGCTACTGCTCGGGGCTTCAGTTTCACTACGACTCCCAGTAGAGCTCAGAATTCTGGGCAAAACTGATGTTGGCGTTGTCATGGAGACCAAAGATCTCAGGTGTATCGTTGACGGGCAGGCCTCGCGGATATATACGCCAGGTAGCCCTGGAGACACGGTCACCATGACAACAGGTCAGAGAGATAATAATAAGTAAGAGCTTACATTTATAGTTAGGGTCAGCTGGGAATTGTCTAAGTGTTTTAGAACTGATAATACTTAGAACACTTATATAATAATAAAACAGTCTGTCTGACACTGAACCCCAGAAATTGCTCCCAGTGAGCGGGCCGGCGCCTTGCATGGCAGCTTGCCGCCATTGGTGTGTGAATGTGTGTGTGAATGGGTGAATGAGAGGCTGTTGTAAAGTGCTTTGGATAAAGGCGCTATATAAGTGCAGTCCATTTATCTGCCCATGGGAACAATTGTGTGTCCCAGTCCTGCACTCATTCACATCTACACAGTTTAGCGAGACATCTAGCGGGGCGGCTAAATGCATTTTTATAGGAAATTCATTGACAAGTGGATAAAAGCAAAACAAATTGGTACAAATGCACCCCGTAGCCATGCACAAATCAAGATGGCTGCCACTTTTAGTCACGACGTAGTCATGTCTAAGAATGCATTTCACCATGTAAATTCCCAATATAGTGAAAATACCACCGCTCATCCGTGATCAGACTTAGCTGGGGTGCTGCAGCTTAAGAGTATGAAATAGAGTGCAAAAAAGCTGCATTTGTACACTCAAATCTGTGCAAAAAACTATGTTTATTGCGAGCTTTCGGTCTCAAGGCTCTTGGACCATTGTAAACAACAGCTGATCACTTATCAATCAAACCAATCAGCGGTCTGCAGCGTCACATCGTAGCACGGATAGTACCTTTCACTCCGAGTCAGGAAGGGTAGCTAAAATGAGTACGGGTACTACGGCCCAGTTGGCGGTGGACAAAGCAAAACAAACCGAGCGCACGAGTTCTGGTACGGTAGGGGACGGTAGTGGAGAAGCGCCATTTGTGTAGAATTGTCCAATATGAATGACCTTGCTATCAAAGTGAGCTCAAGTGAAGTGGTTGTGCGCTCCGACAGCGTCTCAAATACCTTTATAGAGGCTTTCAAAAAAAAAAAAAAAAAAAAAAAAAAATCTTCCAGCCAGTGGGTGGGCTGTAATGGCAATGTTCTAACTGCCTCCTGACAGCAGTGGGGCGGCTAAATGCACACACACACACACACACACACACACACACACACACACACACACACACACACACACACACACACACACACACACACACACACACACACACACACGAGGGAAAAGAACACTATGACAAAATCCACACTTTTGGTTTTGGAGGTATTTGTTTTGACTAACAGTTCAACTATTTGTAATGAAAATGGAATTTCGAAGACTGAAGACTGTGATACATCTGGACAAGAGAGAGAAAATGTAAAGAGAAATAATAAGAAAAACAAAGGTGAAACAAAGGCAGGATCAAATAGATCAAATCAGAAAAGAGAGACAAGTGTAGAACATAAATTAAATTAGATAATCCAATCGAGAAGAGAGGAAAGGAAAGGAAAGAGAAAGACAGCGTGTATGGGACGTCCTGGTACCCGTCCAGGAACATGTTGAGCTGGCTGATACAGATACGCAGATCTCCGTCCGTGAAATCATTATGGGATGTTGAAGCCCAGTGGGCCAAATTTCCTGTGCTCTATGGCATTGCCGTGGAACAGGCACAGAGAGGGGAGATAGGGGTGACAAGGACTTTTTACACACAGTGTCGGTCTGTGTATTGTCATCAGTCATAGTGTTACATCTAGGTGGTGGTGTTCATTCTAGGTGGAGCCGAGTGCAGTATCTTATCTGGGTCAACGTTCTCAATGAGTCCCTCCATGGAGGGCGTCCAGCTTGGTGCCAGGTGACAGTACTGGAAGAAGACCCACTTGCCCGCCCCTCTCTATGGCACTGTCTCTCTATGGCACTGTCTCTCTATGGCACTGTCTCTCTATGGCACTGTCTCTCTATGGCACTGTCTCTCTATGGCACTGTCTCTCTATGGCACCCGGGCATCAGTGCTTCAGCCCAGGGGCCCTGATACACAACACAGTTACATGTCAGAATGGATGGGATACAATAATATGCGTCTGTGGGTATATATGGATGTTGTCTGTGGGTATATATGGATGTCTGTGGGTATATATGGATGTCTGTGGGTATATATGGATGTTGTCTGTGGGTATAATATATGGATGTTGTATCACTTGATTACCTCTTAGGCTGTTCATGTATTGTATGACCCACTACTTTATGTTGTGAAAAATCATCAATAAAATAAAATAAAAAAAGTCAACGTCACGGATGGAATGTTAGACAATGGAAACAGGGAGTGAAATGGCACATTGGTGTAAGATATCTCAGAAATTATGAGACAGAAGAATAAGAAGATATGCAAGCGGACTGACATCTGTTTCAGGTAAATAATACTGGATTATTATTTTTTTTTACTTTTTTAACTTTTTTTATCTAGCCCTAATGCAAAACATAAAATTAAATAAAAAGCTTGGTCGAAATGTAAGTCTTAAAACCCATGTAGATAAAAAAAATAAACTAATTGAAATACATAATCCATTTGCATAAATACATAAATTCTTTGGTTTATTGGCATATGTATTGTTTTTGGTTGTTGTTTGTTTTTGTTTTTGTCTCTTGGCTGTTGTGTTCTGTCTTATAATTACTTTATTTTTCATACTTTCTACTTTACGGAGTTAATTGTTTTCCTTTAATGTCTGTCCTTGTTGTGACGTCTAGATGTTTGTTGTTTAAAAACTTACCAAAATAAATAATAATACAAGTTTAGTTTGATGAAAACCAACTTGGGTCAAGTTGCCGCCATTGGTGTGTGAATGTGTGTGTGTGAATGGGTGAATGAGAGGCCGTCGTAAAGCGCTTTGGAGCAGCTTTGGAGCAGCAAAAAAGGCGCTATATAAGTGCAGTCCATTTACCATTTACCATGTGATCTTGGTTCAAGATGTGTCTTATTAACAGTTCTGTCGCAAACTGATTCGCAGTCATTGTGAGGCTGGCAGCATCTCGTAAATAACGCCACGCAGGACACCGAGTCCTGGACTCTGTCTGGAAATAGACTGGTAATTAGCACTGAGGTGGCGGGACCGGGCTTTTCTTAGCAAGACAAACGAGGGTGACCTCATTTGGTGAAAAGTGTATTACAGTAGGCTTCTCCCATGGGGGTGTGTGAGGGGCGGGGGGGGGCGGGGGGAGGGGGAGTGTGAGATTTCCCAGGCATTCCCTCCCTAGACCCTGACCTGCCCCTGACCCAGCATTCATCTCCTCCCTCTCCTCCTCCTCCTTCTCACCTCTCCTCCTCCCTCCTCCTCCTCCTCCCTCTCCTCCCTCTTCCTCCCTCCTCCTCCTCCCTCTCCTCCTCTTCCTCCCCTCATCCTCCTCCTCCCTCTCCTCCTCCCTCCTCCTCGTTCATCTTCTTGGAGAACTTCATCACAACATCAGCCAACTTGTAGAGGTCGGCCGCAGGGGTCGGTACCAGGGGAGAGGACGAAGATAAGGAGCGCGGAGGGGGACAACAGTGAGAGCATTCCCATGATCAGTTTCTGAACCTCTGAGAAAGGACAACAACGCAGTGTTGCCAGAAAACCTCCCCAAGTAGCTTCACCCTCCTGGGAGCTTCTGCAACTATCAGTATACAAGATAAAAAGAAGGGGTGAGAGAATGTATCCTTGAGGCGAACCCGTGGAAATACACATGGAGTCTGAAATATGGCCATTTAGAGAGACCTTCTGCTCTCTGGCAGTTATAACGTCTAAGGTCATTTCACATGAAAGTCTGAATCAGGACCCGGAGCAAGTGGATGAGTTTGCAACATTGTTGCATAAATTATTTCTCTGATTTGCGTTCTCACAGCCCTTTATGTAAACTAAGTAACATACGCAATCGAAGCAACAGACGTGGTAGTTGAAAAGTCTGAAAAATGTTTAAATTGCCCGTTCGTCCCGCTCTTATCCAGATCAACACGCATGCGCTGTTGTCTTCCTATGGACAGCCTCGATGCGTCGTTTCTAACCGGTGCGAAACCACCCTTTTCAAGCGGAGCATCCGTTGGTTCTTTGCTCCGGGAGCGACTTCGAATGCGCGTTCTCACAGCTCCAAACGACGCAGAGCAAAGCGAATTTTATCCTAAACTCTGTTTCAAGTGAAGCAAATGTTCTAGTGAGAACACACCCTAAGATCCATAAAACAAGTTGGTGGGGCAAGTTAAAATCACACAACAGCCTGTCTATTAAAAGGTGATTGCATTGTGTTGAATGCTGAAGAAAAGTCTGCAAACAGAAGCCTAGCATGCATGGGCTTGCGGGCTTAGCAAGTGTTTAGCAAGCAAAATGCAGCGGGTCAAGTTTTCCATTAATGAATGACATTCATTATTATTTGAAAGCTTACAATCTGCACTTTCAAAAAAGACCTTGCCCTACTTCTCACCACACCCTGTCACATATTTGGCGAAGAGTCTGGTTTTTTGGTGTGTGTGGGTGTGTATACACTCTGTGTACGGTACAGCATGTGCGTGTGTGAACACATCTGATTCTGTGTGTGGACCTGTGTGGTTGGCTACTGTCAAAGATCCTCTTGTAGCCCAGCATGTGTTTGGGAAAGCTCTCTGCTATGCTGCTGAAGCTCTCTGCTATGCTGCTGAAGCTCTCTGCTATGCTGCTGAAGCTCTCTGCTATGCTGCTGGAGGTGTGCAGAGCGCTGAGGCCCAGGATGTCCTGCCAGGCCCACTCAGAGAGCCAGCTCACTGCAGGGTTGGACAACTGCTGCTGGGGCATCCCTCCAGCTAGTAGGTAGCGCCACTCAGTCTTACACACACACACACACACACACACACACACACACACACGGTAAGAGCACAGGCAGCTAACCGTCATGATATATACTGAACAGTATTAAAACTGAACTGCAGTAAGTGAATCCTCTTGGTCTCGAAAAGAACATAAAATGTTCAACCTCTAAGCTGAATCGAATACACCTACAATATTTTTCAAAAATACGATTTCACGTATTTCACGATGGTCGAATCTCAGACTTTTCTAGACAGAGATCAACCTGTTCACTGGGAGTGCATAGAGGGAGACGGAGAATAAAAGGAGTAGATGGAAGACATAGTGAGGTTGTGAGAGAGAGAAGAGGGGAGGGGGGTCTTCTCCTCCTCACCATGTCTATCTTGTTCTCGTTCATGATGATGCGAGAACACAGGAGGAAGGCCAACATGAGCTTGTGCTTCTCAAACAGGCTGCGGCCCACCTTGAGCTTAGAATGATAAGGTTCTATCTCCGTTTAGGGCAGTTCAGAGATATTTTTACATTCCATTATGTTTTGTGAGATGGAACCTTTGTATTTTATTAATTACTAACCCAAACATTTCAACATTTTAAAAATAACACCACACAGGCATTAATAAACACCTAATGGATCAGATTATATAAAAAACTCAATTTTGACAAAAATTGAGATAGAACCTTATAATTCTAACGTCACGACACGTTGCTGTACAGGCTGAAGGTGAAGAACTTGATGTTGACAATCCTCTGCTCCACGGTGTCTTCGAGGGACAAACATAATGTGTTTTCAGTTCCAAGCAAAACAAGTCATAATATGATGTGGAAAAGGGCCTTTCAAAGCTTTTGATTTGGCTCTGATATTAGCAGTTCAATGTTGAATTATAGAGGTGTGGCTATAAAATGGATTCAGCCAATGTTTTTGAGTAAAGTGTGTAAATGTCTTTTATTAGGATAAAACCCCCCCTGAGATGTGCCATCTCATTTTCGAGGGGGGTCCTAACATAACACTACATAATACATCATAATGTACATGAACAATACATATGACATAATAACAGGAGAAACAATAGAAGACACAACCATGACAGAACACAGACAAACAGGAGACAACCAACAACACACATTGCCGATTGAAAACATTGAGAACATCACAACCATAACTGAAGAAGACTCCTCAATGTTAGGGAATATTGCACTACGGTCATATATTTAGGTGCACACACCGGAAACGGAAGTGGATAGACTACTGTTCTAATGTGTACACCTGCATTCGCCCTGCTCAGGACTTGTTTGATTATTGTCATTTTGCAGAGTCACTTCATTAAAAGCAAATGAACAAATGGAATATTGTTCTTATTTAAATGTCTGTTTAACCTCTTCAATGTCTGTTTAACCTCTTCTCAAGACTCAGCGTCATATTGCTTAGGTGGCCTCCTAGCACGTGCCGGACTGCTGCCCGGAAGGTTGGAGAATCACACTCGCTGGGTCTCGCTTCCTGTCCTCCGCGGAGCAGCGTTATTATGCGGCTATCGAAGGGGAGGCCCTGGCCGTGGCCTGGGGTCTGGAGCAGCAGGCACGATACTTCACGCAGGGATGCGACGATCTCGTCATTTAGCGACTTCCCCTTCGTCCGGTTCTGGTGGTCTACCGCCATCATGCAAAGGTTCCTCCTGTTATGGAGGTCTGCTGGCGTGGCATTGGCCTGGTAGTCTTTAGCACCAGTCTCCGCATCATGGCACATCAATTCACTAATTAAATTTGTTTTTTTTGTCCCAAAGATACAATGGTAAATGGACTGCATTTACTGCATTTCTGGTTGCTGGGCGAGGACTCTACCTCCTGAGTCACTGCCACCCAACAAGTTAATCAATTAATTAACCACATTCCAAAATGTCGGCTTACATTTGTTGCCATTGATGACCTGAGATGGCCAAAGGTGGGCTTGCCTGGTAGGCCCATCCTGGCCCACTCCTGCTGAAAGTATTCCGGCAGCCTCTTGCACTGGCCGCCGGCACTGTTGTCAAGCCCCTGGTGAAGATCTTCGGGGACCGCGCAGCACACTCGACGAGATCACAAACTCACGCTTGTCCAGGCTCAAACAGCGTACCCTCCCCTCCCATGGCCGCCATTGTGGATGCCAGGTGGTCAGAGGATACACGGTGTTTCTCCTCTCTCTTTAGGACGTGTTTGCCTGTTATACGGTGAAGAATACATGAAGAAGACTGTCAATGTCTGTTTATGATATTTTATTTAGACAAAGATGTCAACAAACACCCTGTGGGTGAGAATACAGCGTATGAGTGAATACAATTACCATAACAAGATATAAACAAACATGAGCGATTACTGTTCACCAAAATCTGATAACAAGATACATATAACTAATAACAGACTTACGTATAACAGACAAACACCGTGTATCCTCTGACCACCTGGCATCCACAATGGCAGCCACACCTTCTCCTAACTTTAACCTCTTAACAGAGAGTACTAAACACATAACCCAGTACTCCATCGCCCCCTAGCGGTCGGGAGTACACTCCACCCTGCAATAACAAGACCAAAATGGCTAACAGAACCAGGGAAGGTGGATCTACATACCACAATATACATACTACACTTTACAGTCATCTCTCATTGTGGTGTGCTCCTTCCTGGATCACACAGGGTCAGAGGAGGACAGCAGCTCTGCCTGTTTAATGAAGGGAGAATATTTTTGGCTGAGTCTCACACACAAACACATAAAAATGTCTACATAACAGACTGTGGTTTACTGAGTTTGACTGTGTGTGGGTGTGTGCGTTTGTGTCTGTGCGTATGTCTGTGTGTGTGTGTGTGTGTGTGTGTGTGTGTGTGTGTGTGTCTGTGTGTGTGTGTGTGTGTGTGTGTGTGTGTGTGTGTGTGCGTATGTGTGTGTGAATGTGTGTGTGTGAATGTGTGTATGTGTGTGTGTGTGTGTGTGTAACTGTAAGTCGGCAACCAATCCAATTGTTCTAACTTTGGCAACGATTCCACTAAGGCAATGGATTCGGAGAGTAATCCCCACCACTACCTAGTTAGTGTAGAGTAGTCGGGATTACTCTCCCAATCCATGTTTTGGCTTGACTAGCGAGTGTGTCATTGTGTCATTTTCAACAACATTGAAATGTATTTACATTTTTCGGAATAAAAGTTAGAACAATTGGATTCATTGCCGACTTGTTCCCTCTTTCACCAGCTGCTGTCACATACTGTATGTGTATGTGTTCCTCTACCTGTGTTCCCTCTACCTGTGTTCCCTCTACCTGTCCTCTCGGAGTTGCCGATGCCCGCCAAGAAGATGCCACTCAAGGGAGTACTGGTACATGGGGTCTACGTTGGAGAGGTTTTTTCTGAGTTTTTAAATGATAAAAAAGGAAAAGGGCCCTGTGCAAAAGTTTGGGAACCCTTCTGGATTATTCTTTGTTACCTTTTGAGTTGCAGGGGTCAGATCCTCTCCCACATCCTCCAGTAAGCAGGGCTTCCCAAAGCGAATGGCGTTCTCCAGACTCAAGTCCTGGTCACTCAACTTCATCACATCCAATCCATTGTCACAATCCTGAGAAAAAAACTAAAAAGGAACATGCAGGAGGATGAGAGGGAGGAGGAGAGGTGAGGAGGAGAGGTGAGGAGGAGGAGAGGTGAGGAGGAGGAGAGGTGAGGAGGAGGAGGAGGAGAGGTGAGGAGGAGGAGGAGAGGTGAGGAGGAGGAGGAGGAGGAGGAGAGGTGAGGAGGAGGAGAGGTAGGAGGAGAGGTGAGGAGGAGGAGGGGGAGGAGGAGAGGTGAGGAGGAGGAGGAGGAGAGGTGAGGAGGAGGAGGAGAGGTGAGGAGGAGGAGGTGGAGGAGGAGGAGGAGAAGGGAGGAGGAGGATGAGGGGAGGAAGAGGAGGAGAGGGAGGAGGAGGAGAGAGGAGAGGGAGGAGGAGGAGGAGAGGGAGGAGGAGGAGGACAGGGAGGAAAGGGAGGAGAGGGAGGATGATTCAACCGTTCATATTTCTGTCCATTATATTTGCAAAAACAACAACTAAAGATGTGTTGTGATTGTTCATGATGAAAGGAGTGGCTCTATGGCGCCCTCTGTGGTTGGCATCAAGTCAATGCAGAGGAATGAGCAGAGCAGAGATTCTCACCAGGATTTTCACCCACTTGTTGGCCTCTCATTGTCTCATTGTGGGTCGATAAACAGAGACCAGCGCTGGGAGTACTGAGTGATCACACCATTCTCCACAGACAGGTGGAGGAAGCCCTGTCTTTCGGAAACCTTGTGATCTACACGCACGCATGCGTGCATACACGCACACACACACACACACACACACACACACACACACACACACACACACACACACACACACACACACACTGTGGGACTCATATTCATAGAACTGTCCTTGGTCACGAGGTCACTATTCTTGGGAACCAATCATATTATACAAATCTGTGGTTACACAAGTTATGAGCCCTGTCCATAGTCAGAATTACTCACTGCACCACAGATCTTGGCCCATCCCTTCCAGGAAGGAAATGGGCCTTCCTTGAGTGCTAGATTCGCCAAACTGTAGAGAGACATTTCTCAGTACAAAATTATATAAAACCCCAACAGCACTTTCTCATCCGCCAGCCCTCCAATCAGCTGGAGAGACACACACACGTACGACCAGTGGCGTAGCGCAAAATCCCGGGGCCCCCCCGCAAGGTGGCGGCGGGGGCCCTTTCGCAACGGAGTAAAAAAAAAAAAAAAAAAAGAGGCCGATGCGTTATTGACGTTGCGAAATTTCGCAATATGCACTCTACATTCTAAATGCTTGACTTAGCAAAAGGTACAAACAAGTGAGAGCAATAACTAAAACCAAATGGTAGACTACATCAGTAGAATGTATTATAAGTAGAAAAGTACAAGCTTTATTTCTTTTTTAGACACTTTGACACTTTTTTTTCAAAGTGTGGTGTGCATAGCAGCGTGATATCTGTAAACATACAAGCTGTAGACTCTCCGCTAAGGGTTGCCAGATGGGATTGAGAATTTCCAACCTAACCAATCTAAAAACTTCTAAATCCACCAAAAACCAGCCCATCTGGCAACCCTGTCTCCGCTGCATCAGAGTCTACTTGTTGCGTAAAATTGGCCATGGTTAGTCAAATCCTTTGTTGGACATCTCGTTTCTTAAGTCCTGGTATATTGTGGCATGTCTTTACTGTTTGCCATCTGGTCTAGGAATACCCAGGGAGACGCAGACAGCAGAAGTAGAATAGAATAGTAGAATAGAAAAAGAAACAGCTATATATAGCCTAACCATGCTGAATTATGTACCTGTATGATGCACTGACAGCCTGTGACTGTGAACCTGGCCGGACCCTGCCCTTCTGCCTGAGTTTGAGTATGATGCTGCCCAAATAAATGTTATTGTTTAGTGCTGTACGCTTTCGTGGTATTATATTGTGTGAATTATCATCTGTATGTTGTTTTTCTTTCACTCGACTAACCGCCGAGATAATACTTGAGACATGTACTTCCGTAAACATACATTTTTATTTGATTTTTTTACAATATCGGACCGACAGTCCCACATATAGCGGCTATAATGTCCGAATAGAGAATCTACCACCACCTAAAGAATGCTTATTGTACTTTGTATTGTATTTTCGCTTGCTCATTTTCCTTGTGTCTCGCTGCCTACGTGTGACGTCAAAGTCATGTTGCTATTGGATACGGCTAACTATGTATATATTTTTTAAATATAGGCCTATATATTAAAATTAAGGTTGACACAATGAAGGGCCACTTATTTTCTTTGTTTTATATTTTTTTTAATTATAAAAAAAATAAAAATAAATTTGGATCCAATGTTAGGGGGCCCCCTAGTGGCTGGGGGCCCCCCGCGGTGCGTCGCTTGCGGGCCCGTCCGCTACGCCACTGCGTACGACGCACACAGACAGAAAGCAGACGTCACACGTTGATCATCACTACTGAGGCAGTTATAGAACACAGAGTAAACCACAGAACACCAGCTAGACTACTAGACAGTAACAGCAGGGAGTAACAGACAGTAACAGCAGGCACAACTCACAACTCATTTGTCTGGAAGCCTTCTGTGAGGATGCAGCCAATAGCAATCACATGAGCTTCACACAAAAATGCTGGCAGGGCTGAGAACATAAACAACAATAATACACACTCTAGCTGGTCCCAAAAAAAACTGCATATGACTGAGATTTATTTGAACCTGCCCCAGACAAGATAGAACACAGAGTGTCGGGTGAATTCGGGTAATCTGGGACATAATCTGGGACACCTAAACTCCAGTGTGTTTACTTCCTGTTCACACAACATCTAGTCAACAGGATTTATACTATAGATACAGCTAGATACTATAGGCTCCCTTCATTCTAGTCCCACTCCATCAGTTTAGCTTCTTCCTAATGGGACACACTGGAGTTTAGGTGTCCCACATTACCCAATCGTGACGTTAGAATTATAAGGTTCTATTTCCATTTTTGTCAGAATTGAGTTTTTTACATAATCTGATCCATTAGGTGTTTATTAATGCCTGTGTGGTGTTATTTTTAAAATGTTGACATTTTTGAGTTAGTAATTAATAAAATACAAAGGTTCCATCTCACAAAACATAATGGAATGTAAAAACTTTGACGCTCAATATCTCTGAACTACCCTAGACGGAGATTCTAGAACCTTATAATTCTAAGCTCACGCAATGTCCCAGATGACCTGAATTCACCCTGTATGTGTGTTGTTCTGAGTCAACCTTGTTGTCTCTCTCTGACCAGGTGGTTCTCACACAGCTGGCACTTGTTGTCCAGGTCGTCCCTTTTTGCCAGGCAGTCCTCAGGTACTTATCCTGCAACGTGGCGACCCCCTCCTCCTCCACGGCTGCCAGCTTCTCTTTGGCTTCGGCCAGGATGGGCTGGGTGGCAGCCAGGTCCTCCGAGGCCTCTGGCAGGGCCAGCTGCTCGTACACAGATACACACAACAACACAGGCATCGTTGACAAAACAGTGCGGTTCACATCATGTAATACTGGAGCGTAGTAACACACAGCCCAGATCGACGGTCTTAACTTATCCAAACCGTTTTTCATGCTCTGCCGGGCACTGTGCAGCTCCTGCTTCTTGTGGCCAATGAGGGCAGAGAAGATGCCGAGCAGCTCCAGGTAGCTCTTGGGCGTGACGTAGTTGTAGCGAGACAGCTCAGCTAGGTACTGTTCACACTTCCTGGCCACCATCTCATGGATCGTCACACACATCATTATCTAGACAGGAACAGAGAGGCATGGTGAGGGGAGGCTGGTTTATCAGTGTGTCTGTCTGTGTGTGTCTGTCTGTGTGTGTCTGTCTGTGTGTGTGTGTCTGTCTGTCTGTCTCTGTGTGTGTGTGTGTGTGTGTGTGTGTGTGTGTGTGGGTGTGTGTGTGTGTGTGTCTGTGTGTCTGTCTGTCTGTCTGTGTGTGTGTACCTTGTCCTCTATGAGCTGGTACACGTTGTTGTCTGCTCTTGGGATCATGAAGTCTCCAAACAGGACAGGCTTGCAGGGCACGGCCTCCTGGAAGCTGCAGTCAAACTCCTCGATGCGAGCCTGCAGGAGCTCATCAAACCAGTCACGGTCAAACCAGTCACGGTCCTCGATGCTCAGCAGTCGGTCCTGGAACACCGGGCAGCTCTCGTGGTACCGCAGCTGCAGCAGTTGCACCTTGTTCTGGTGGTAAACACAATGTTTGACACTATCTCATCATTTTAAGAATAAACACAAACAATGTCATCAGTTTAAAGGGTCTTGTAGCGCCTAACCCTTTCCTGTATGTTTCTTTATGTTCAAAGGGTATTACACACACACACACACACACACACACACACACACGCAAAACATTGTTATTTCCTTGTTTATGGGGAGTACTATCTGGTCTAGACAAGCCTTAGGGAAACTACTCCCACATCTGGGTCTGTAGCTGGGGGTAGAGGCTGTCAGCCAGGTCTCCCTGCTCCAGTGACTCAGACACTTCAGTAGTCCAGATCACCACCTGCCCCGGCCAGGATAACACCCACTCTATACGTGGTATCTGGGGGGGAGGCCAGGGACCCAGACATCACAGTTGTCACATGGCTTTGCAACACTGCTCTTCATGACGTTCCACCAGGTGCGCTCCATGGTCTGGTACCTCTGGCCCTCGACAGGAAGCTGGCGGCTGGTGTCGTCAGAGATGAAGATTGTCTCCAGGTAGAGCCAGGAGCGCTGACACGTCAGACACTCTCCCAGCACATCCTACCAATACCACCAGAGGGCAGTATAAGCCAGGCAACTCATCTAAGAGATGATCACAGGCAGATTGGGCTCGTTAGCTGTGGCAGGCGACCCATCTATTGGAAGAAAACCATAAACAAATTACCCCATTTAGGAAATGATAGTATAATGGGGAAGCATGGCTGTGGAACTATGAATGAAAATGGAAAACACCTTGTGGAATTGTGTGTACTGGATAACCTTGTGATAGGTGGAACTTTATTCCCACTCAAAGATATTCACAAACTGACATGGGTGTCACCTGGAGGAAGAGACAAGAACCAAATTGATCATATAATCAATGATCAATGATCAATGGCAAATGGAAGCGGTCTTTGCAAGATGTAACAGTGAGACGAGGAGCTGATTTAGGAAGTGACCATCATCTAGTTCCTGCTGACCTCAGGCTTACATTGATGAGATCTGTAGCACCATCCAGCAGTAGAAGAAGATTTGACATTGGAAAATTAAAAATGAAATCTAAATTACAGGATTCAAAGGGAAAACAGGACTTCAAGTTGGAACTAAGAAACAGATTTCAAGTTTTAGACAGTTTGGATCAGTGGCAGCAAGTGCAAGATGTGTAGATATGTACAGGAAGGCAAGCGAGAACGTTTTGGGTTACAAACGATAGGTGCACAAAGAAATAATAACACCGAACATCCCTAACACCTAATAACTAATAACATAACCCTAATAACCCTAATAACACCTAACATCCCTCCAGGATAACACCTGGAACTGGGAAATTGATAGACAAACAGAAAAGACCTGAAAAGGAAGATATGCCAGACACATTCAGAGAGAGTGAGAGAAAGACTCAGAAAACAATGTTCTGCAAGTAACAGAGAAGTTGAGAGTTTACAGATGGTGATGTTGTGATGTCGTCTCTGTTGTTCATCGTAGCTGTGGACTGGGTAATGTGAACAACCCTAAACAACTCAAACACCAGCATCAGATGGACCTCCCCCAACACAAAACAACCACCTGTCATAGAGTTAAATGGACAACAACTGGCATGTACATCATCTTTCACACACCATGGCAGACGGGTAACATCAGATCGTGACGTTAGAATTATAAGGTTCTATCTCCATTTTTGTCAAAATTGAGTTTTTTACATAATCTGATCCATTAGGTGTTTATTAATGCCTGTGTGGTGTTATTTTTTAAATGTTGACATTTTTGAGTTAGTAATTCATAAAACACAAAGGTTCCATCTCACAAAACATAATGGAATGTAAAAACGTTGACGCTCAATATCTCTGAACTGCCCTAAATGGAGATAGAACCTTATGATTCTAAGCTCACGAGATGGTGGAGCTGACCAAGACACGAAGGCCAGATTAGGATAAGCAAGGACAGCATTTCTAAGATTTACAAACATCTGGAAGTCGACACATATAAACTAGAAACACCAAGATAAAGTTATATAACAGCTGTGTACTATCTGCCCTCCTTTATGGTGTTTGGTGCTGGAGAATGATTGAAAGAGACATTGGCAAGCTTTCCAGCTTTCACAACACCTGCCTCAGAAAGATCACAGGGATATTCTGGCCTAGGAAGATTGGAAACAGGGAACTACATAAAACGACAGGGTGCTTGGACATGGACACGATATTGATGTTGAAGAATATTGAAGAAGATGGAGATGGTTAGGACCATGTATTAAGGAAACCATGTGATGATATGACAAAAGTGAAACTGCGTTGGACACCAGAAGGAAAACGCAAAAGAGGGAGGGGCCCAAAACAACCTGGAGGCCAACCACCAAGGAGAAATAATAGTAATAATAATAATAACAACTTTGATTTCTATAGCGCCTTTCAAAAACCCAAGGACGCTTTACAATTCTAAAGGGGAATGTGTTTGTCAGACAGACAAACAGAAAACAAACAAAGCAAAACAGAAACAGTGACTAGGGGCCAAAGGCCTTGGAGAACAGATGGGTTTTAAGGGCTGATTTGAAGGGGTCCAGGGTGGGGGCGTTGCAGATCTTGCGTGGGCGCTGTCCAGGCAGGCTGTGGTATGGTAACTGGATCTTGGCTGTGTGTCCTCCAGGAGAGAAGTCGCTCTGCTGCTGGTGCTGGGTGGTGGGTCCATCCCTCTCCACCGGGCTGTGTAGGTCAGAAGGAGTCCAGAAGCAGTTAGGAGCAGAGTGGAGACAGGTCATGACAGGGAAGATATACTTGCTCGCGTTGCATGCAATAATACTAGCTACACTTACAAGTTCCTGAGCTGGCAATCATTTTGCTGGCTTGTTTTTTATTTTATTTTCATTTGACCTTTATTTAACGAGATAAAATCAGTTGAGAACAAATTCTCATTTTCAATGATGATCTGGCCAAGAGGCCCTGGCAAGAATAAAAACAAACATATAAACAGAAATACTCAGGGTCAACATAAAACAATACATACAATACATGAGAACGGCAAAAACAGTGAAGATACATAATAAATAAAAACAAATAGAAACAAAGTCAACTAACCTATGTGTGAAATGAGAGTGGTGTGTGTGTATGCATGTGTGGGTGTGTGTGTGTATGTGTGTGTGTGTGGGGGGGGGGGGGCAATCAGCAGGAACAACAGTCAACTATGACCTGCTGAAGTTTATTTTTGAAAATGGTAAGTGATGTGAGTGCTGTGAGTTTGAGTGTTAGCTAAACAAACCAGAAATTGCATAACAGCAAGCTAGCAGAGCTTGCCAATGAAGTGCATAATTGCCAATTGGAGCAAACATACCTTTACGAGATGAAATCCGTTTTTAGACATAATGAACCTTGCCTTGTGAAGTTTCCTCTAGCTAGCCTAAATAAAACGTTCTTTTTTAAATCTCGGTTTCCAAGTCGTTAAATGCAAAAAAAAATAAAAATAAGGAAAAGGGCCCTGTGCAAAAGTTTGGGAACCCTTTTGGATGATTCTTTGTTACCCTTTGAGAAGATGATTACTAAGGCCCAGACCAAGGTGATTTACTCGTCAGGGCTTCAATGAGTCAGGTGAATACAATTCCGGGGTTGAACTATATATTCTGAAGAAACTCCATGCCTTCTAAAGTATCCGACTGCGGTGGCTGTTGTGTCTGGTGTTAAAAACCATGGGTTCCTCTAAACAGTTGTCCAAGGATGTCAGAATCAAGATAGTTCACTTCCACCATCAAGGAGAAGACTACAAAAAACTCTCGCGACGTTTCAAACTACCCATTCCCACTGTCAGTAACATCATCAGAAAATGGAAAATAAATGGAACAATTGAAGTCAAGGCAAGATCTGGAAGATTTCTGATAGAACGGCCGGAGAGAAAAAAAATGTCCTTCTATCACTGTCCCTGGCCTGAGCTAGATTACTCTTCCTGAAACGAATGGTGGATTGATGATTCACTTGCTTAGTCAAATGTATTGATTGTAAGTCGCTTTGGAATAAGGCGTCTGCTAAATGCCAAAAATGTACATTCCAACTGATGAGAAGGGTTTACTCCCCACTCCCCAGTGCCCATATCAATGACGCCTCTGCTGATGATAATGACAGTTCCTGAAGTTACTGAAATTAGGAATTCCTTCCTGTCCCACCGTTGTCTGCCTCAACATGGCTCACAGGGTAGAAACCCCACTGACCCGTGCGATACTCCCGGGTCACAAGGGTGCTGTAATTCCGCTTTGTTTCCCATGGCAGATCACAGGCACCACACACCCTGCCCAGAACAGCCTGGGATTGTGTAGCCAAGCACAAATGAGTGGTGTCACGTGTCAGAGCTCTCACGTGTCACTTACAAATGACACTCTGCAAATTGGGACAAAGTTAACGTGGAGGGGAAACAGGCATGGAAGGAAGGAGAGAGGGGGAGGGGGGTGTTCGCTCAAAACTAAACACAGCAGGAGTCCTCTGACTTGGGGGACCACATCACTGCTAATGATTTCAGAGGCCAAGAAATTTTCAAAAGTTATGTCATATTTAGTTGTTGTTTTTCTCCTTGCTTTAATGTTTTGACGTCATAGGCTCAAATCAAAGGCACATTTCATGTTTATTTTTCTTCTTCTTCTTCTCCTCCTCCTCATTCTTCTTCTTCTTCTTCTTCTTTGAAAATTGTAATGTGTTCTCAATTGATTTTATCTGGTTAAATAAAGGGTAAAATAAAATAAAACAAAAAACTTTCCCTTCCTCCACTGGACTCAACCCAGTTACATAGTAGGACATTTAGTTTGACATTTTTCTCGACTCGACCCCTCTAGAGCCATTCTGGGTCTCTAACCCAAACTATGACGTAATCTGTTGCGGGAGCCCAGTGCCCAACAAGGAGATACTGTAATCTGATGATGGCATTAGCATCTCAGAGCCTGACTCAGCTGTTTGATGCTAACAACCCTTCCTGGCTTAGCCAGACCATTAATCTGTAGCAGGTGTCTGATCATGAAGATGAGATCAGTGAGAAGATTTACCCAGCTGGAGTCTCTGAATGGGTGGTGGTCCTCTGAGTCTGTGACGTTAGAATTATAAGGTTCTATCTCCATTTTTGGTCAAAATGTAGTTTTTTACATAATCTGATCCATTAGGTGTTTATTAATGCCTGTGTGGTGTTATTTTTAAAAAGTTGAAATGTTTTAGTTAGTAATTCATAAAATACAAAGATTCCATCTCACAAAACATAATGGAATGTAAAAACGTTGACGCTCAATATCTCTGAACTGCCCTAGACGGAGATAGAACCTTATCATTCTGAGCTCACAAGTTGGTGGACGACTCTGTGGTCAAAACCGAAGCTAATAGATTCCACCACTGTGCTGGGCTTTGTCGTACAGATGTGTGGTTGGTTACGTTAGCCGATCTCGGTGTGTGGAGCTGATTAAAATCTAACAAGTGTGTCATTGACTTTGATCCACTCTGCAGCCCCTCTCTCTCTCTCTCTTTCTCTCAGTGCCTGTCCTTCCCTCTGTTTCAGTTCAGCACCAGCCATCCTCCAGAGAGAAAGAGAGAGAAAGAAAGAGAGAGAGAGAGAGAGAGAAAGAGAGAGAGAGAGAGACAGACAGACAGTGAGAGAGAGAGAGAGAGAGAGAGAAAGAGAGAAAGAGAGAGAGAGAAAGAGAGAGAGAGAGAGAGAGAAAGAGAGGGAGAGAGAGAGAGAGAGAGAGAGGGAGAGAGAGAGAGAGAGAGAGAGAGAAAGAGAGCCAGCCATCCTCCGGATTAACCACCTGGCACACCATCAACCAACCAAACGCCCATATTAGTACGTCCTACGCGGCCCACCCACTTCTCTCATCCTTCCTCTCGCCTCACAGGATCTCTCCTTGGCTTCCACGGGGTTATTCCTCTTTTTCTTTTTCTCCCCTATCCCCTGCTTTTTTACAACACTGGGCTTTAGTGGGGGCCGTGCCTGCCATGAATGTGACTCCCATTTTACAGTAATGAGAGCAGCATGTAGAGCTAACTTTAGCCTCCTCCTGATGGCCAGATGTTGGCTGGTGTGATCAAACACTGCGCTGCCCCCCCCCCTCCTTCTCCTCCACTGTCACATTGTTGGGTGAGCCACAAGGAGCGAGTGGTCACACACATACCCACACCTTCCTGTCCTAGTAATAACCTTATTGCTAACCATCTGTGGGCTGGGGATACACCCTTTGCCTTGCAGATGGTGTGAAGATTACGTAGTATATATAGCATTGCGTTTAATTGATTTCACCACATAGTTTAGATTCCCAACTGATATATTCATGCATTCGTGTTTGGGGGGAACTGACTGATGGTGAGTATGGATGCGAGTGGCGAGTCGACCACACCTGGACACACTTTGAGAAACACTCACACACGAGACGTTTATCACCGTACTTTTCGTCTTTATTGGGCCGTCCACTCCCAGCTCCCACAACACCGCTGTGCTCCATGAAGGTCATGTCT